>NC_031774.1:16890268-17136661 GCF_001522545.3 Parus major | reverse complement strand
CCGGGCAGAGCGCGGGGCCCGGGCCCCGTGTGCGGCAGCGGGGCCCGGCGCTCCCTCCGTGCCCGCCCGCACCCCGCACCCGTGGGGAGCTGGCCGCGGCCACCCGACCCCGGCTCTACCGCAGCACTGCTTCGCTTCCCCTCCAGCGCCCCACGGCATTGCACAGCTTCGCAGGGGCTTGGCCCGTGTGTGCTTTGTTGGTGGTTTTTTTTTTTTTCCATTAGAAAAGTGTTTTAACCTGTTGCGGGTGGTGTCATAAACTTTGCACTGCCCGCGGAATTAGTAAAGGTGTTCTGAAGGTTGCCATAAATCTTTTGAAACGATTATTGCCCCACTTCACCTTCTGTTCAGTCGAATTTGCCTGTTGTACAAATAAAGAGTTAGCCTTTATGCTGGGCTTGTAGGACCCTTGGAGGCGGAGGAGGGAGAGAACGAGCGCTTGTTTACCACACGGTCCAGGCGATGTTCTCTTCTGTTCCCTTCTTTTTTTGGAAGCTCCATCAAATGGGGAGCTGATGGCAATGGGTTATTGCTGCACCGTGGTGTTGATTGCCATGAGGGATCTTTACGATCAGCTTCTTCTTTCTGTCCTCTCATGAAGAACATAAACTGCGGTAATTTTTTTTAAAGTCTGACTTTTTCTGAGAGCTTTTGTAATCAACTTGTTGCAGCATCCTGTGGAATTTTAGCAATGACACGTCTTTATTTCAGGCTAGTCTATAGCATCCCTTAAATTCTGCACTGCTTTGCTTCCTTTGTCCTCCTACAGCACTTCCTGGCTTTCTCTGAGGGTTTATGTGGTGCCTCCTAGAATAAGTGTTGATTGAAATGGCATCACCCATCAGAGACAGTTTTATTCAAACAGTTTTGAAAGAAGTCCCTTTTGAGAAAATACGTTTCCTTTGCGACCTTTATGTCCATTGCCAGGGTTCTTAGGGAAGCTTTTGGTGTGATGGATGGGCTTACCAGCTGGTATTGTGGAGGCTGGAGAGCTTCTTAGTGTGCCACCAGTCAGACAGAGATCTGTCCCAGTGCTGCTGGGTGTCTGTCACTGCTGCCAAAGCCTGTGGTGGAGGGAGCAGAGTGCCTGACTTAGCCGAGTGGTCGCTGAGCTCACGGTAACTGGAAAAGTCAGTGCAAAAGTTTCAGCACATTTCTATTCTCTGAAGTAGTTTGTGTGCCTAGGACAGGCAGTTCCCAGTCTGTGGATTGTTGGAAGCTGGTCAATGGGGAGTTGGATTGTTGGAAGCTGGGGTAGCATCACTTAAGCTTTATGTGACGCATCTGGTGACAGGTGCCTGTCAAAGGCACAGCGCTGGTTTGTGCAGGTGGGCCTGGGCTCTGGTTTGCTACAGCCACTCTGGTGTGCCAGCACTTGTGCATCACATGCCCTTGCTGGAAGCTTGAGCTGCGAGCTGGAGGAGGTGGCAGCTTTTTGAGCTCCTCCATGTAATTCACCTCAGATCACATCCTTGCTCTGTAGTTTGCTGGTGATGTCTTTGAGTTCCAGGCCTGTATTTACTTCTGGTCATATGCTGTATTTCTGCAAAGAGCATGTTTCATTCCACACTGTTGCTTGTGTTCATGGTCCTGTGGCTTCTGCAGTGGAGGAGAATGACTCCCCCAGTTGCCTGGTAAAAGTCCTGGCACTCCCTGCTTAATGCTCATTTCAGGGATCAGTAAGAAAACACCTTTTCTGATTGCTTGAAATAATGTCCCATGTGTGACATTTCATTTTACTCTGGAGTCCGAGGTGGTTAGTCCTTCCTGTACATTTTGTGAGAGTTTAACGAGTTATATTTCTCCTAACTTAAGTCAAGTGTGTTAAAGGGATTTTATTTGCTACTTTCAGTGCAGCCTCCTGAAGTTTCTCTCTTTGGGTGTGATACATTTTTCAGTAAGGGGGTGGAAGAAAGCTGCTTGTATTCCCTTGGCAAGCAAAAACGCTAGGTGGGAGTGGCTGTGAAGGGTTTTCTTTCCCCTTAGGAACTTTCCAGTAGGTCTATTATTCCCAGCAAATGGAAGTTGTATCATGACATGAGCTGTTTTCATCACACATGCATAGAAGGCAACAGCTTCCTTGCTCTTAAGACAGCCCTGAAGTGGTTGACTAGAAAGTTGTGTCTCTTCTAGCCAGGTCATCCCACTGGCAAATTCACTTGTTCCTTCTACATAGTTTGGCTTCTTTGCTCAGGAATGCATTGAACTATTGGTTATGGTTGGAAGGAGAATATGTATTTACGTGTATTTGTCTGTGTAACATCTCTATCACCATGTAAACCTGTTTGTGGCAGACCATCCTATCTGGCATGTCCAGGTAGTTTGGTCATTTGTAAAGTAATCATACTGTCCCTCTGTTCTTCTTGTGTCTTAGGTTTAAGGCAGAAGCTTAGAAAGAAAAAAAATTGACAGCCTCTGGAAAACAGAAAGGGTAGCTGTGTTTTTTCATGCCCCAGTTTACCATTACTATCTCCAGTGGCCTCATCAGCCTTGTTCCTTAAGCCTCCTGAGAGGATGTTCTAACCCTCAACTCTACTTTCTGCTCTTGAGCTCAACACTGGGTTATCTCCAGCTCTCCCTGGGTGTGTGCACTGACAGCTGAGGTCATGGAAAGCCTGAGGGAGGGGGCTCCTAGAAATAACAGCTCATCTCAGCTTCTCTGGCTTTGAGGAACAGAAGTCTAAGTCTCCCTGGTTGTTTAAAGACCTTCAAGATCCTAAGGGTGTAGACGAGGTCTCCTCATGTCTCACTTGCTCCCTGAATGTGAATTTTCTTTTGCCACAGCAAAGCTGAAATGAAATGAACAGTGTCACTGTAAAACCATCCAATTTTCACATCCTTTTTTTGTATGTGCATTTTGACAGAGCTTTTCCCCAGGATGGTGACCATCTTCCCAGTCTGTGAGAAATGTGCTTTTCCCTGGTACCCTGTGTCTGAAGCCAGGGTGTGGAGGGAGAAATGAGGAATGGCAGGTGTGTGGAATGGAGATGAGGTGTTCTGTCAGTTCTGTGCAGAGTGCCTCATTCTATCCCTCCCCACAGCACAGAAGCTGTTGGCTGCCAGGCCCTCTTGGCAGGGATCTGCCCTGTAATAGCAGCACTGCTGATGGGCATTTTTCTTCTCTGCTCCTTTCTGTCCTGCCTGCCAGACTCCTGCCAGACTCCTCTGCTTGTGATCTCAACAGCCTGGGATCCTGGGGAATGGATTCAGGGAATCCTACTAAGTCCTGTGTCCTGGCTGCTGGTAGTAATAAAACTCTTGGCAAAATGAGCAGGAGGGTGATGACTATTTTCCACTCCTGGAATTTCATGGCTGAGTAAGAGGTATGTTTTGGGCATTTGGGTGTGACCAATTTGGTCTATGTTTCTAGCCTGAGTTTCTTGTGCTGGTCAGGTGGTTATGACCCCATTCCAAGCTGGAAAACTGCTATGCAGCTCTGTAGGGCCAGATTGCAGTAAGGTCAACATGGGACTGAAAGTGTGTCCAGCTCCTTAGAAGGATGCAAGCATGAATTGATCCCATTGTACGCCAGCTGGGGTTTTCATGGAGTTACCCATATATATGTATGTGTGTGTGTGAGTGTATTTTGTGCATGCTTTTGATGAGTAGTGGTGGACATTATTGGAGGTAGGATATTGATGTAGCGGGATAAGGAAGGACATCAGGAGTTCTGTTCCTCAACAGTTGAGGGTGAGTCCTTGGCAGCTGTTTAAATTCATCTGGGTGCTGATCTACAGACACTTTCTGCAGGGTGCAGCCAAGCAAATACACACTGTGCAACTCTTGATTGGCGTTGCATTGCCTGCATCGCTGCAGGCTGCCATGGAGCCGCCTCTCCTACCTACTGAGGTGAGTGTATCCCAGAGAGGGAGTGTGGAGGATGTGGGGTGTGGCACAGCCTCCTAAGAGAGGTGGAAATGAAATGTGTGGGAGGTGCAAGAGAGGATGTTGCTCAGAGCCACAGGTTGTTCCTGGCGGTGCTAATGAGGCTTCATAAAGAAAAGCCGAGGTAGAATTTGGTGACATAAAATGTTTGGCGTTCACCCTTGTTTCTTATCTGTGTCTGGTGCCAGATCTGAATACAAAAGGAGCAAAGTTCACTTGTTCAACCCAGGTTTTCCTTACTTTCATAAGAAAGAAAGCAGCAGTGGGGAGCTGGGGCAGGGGAAGATTTGTAAGAGTGAGTGCCTGTGCCTTGGTGAAATCTGTTCTTGTAGCTGTGATGTGGAAGATGGGACACTCTCAGGAAACAGTGGAGTTGGGCTGAAATTTGCAGCATGTTTCCCAGATGTCTTTATCACTGTAGGAGAGGGATAGGTTCAAAGGAAGAAACACCTTTTGGAGATGCTATGGGAGAAAGATCTGCTGTGCTGTACAAATGGATGAGGAGAAAAAGTATCTGATACCTCACCCTGGAACACTTCTGCTCCTGTGGGAAAGAAATGGACAGGAGAAAGATGAAGCACATGGTAACTATTTTGCACTATTGGCATTGCATGGTGGAATAGCAGGTGTGTTTTGGAGCCTGGGGTGCATTTGGATATTGCTGGACTCTCCAGTCCCAGTGCTGTACAGCTCCATAGATGGATATCAGACAGGAGTGCAATCAGCTCAACACAGACTGAGAGTGGTCCTTGGCAGCTCTTTCAGTACAAGCATATGACTTATCAGCATAGCTGGAGGATGAACAATGGATTCATTGGCCCCTTCACTAATGAAATTCAGTTAAAACTGGGACCAAGAGTGGTTTGAGGTAGGAATTACTGTGGGAGAGGTTTCTGTTTTGTCTGGAATGCATAGCTGACCTGTTATCTGCTGGTGTAGCAGCCACAATGCCTCTGTGGCTTTTAGGGAGTACTCTGATCCTCATTGTCCACCATGCTGCAACAATAAAGAAAATAAGGAAGGATGGTTTTGGTCAAATTTATCTGCTATCAGAGCCAACTGGCAGATGGCAGCCATGCTGACATTTCTGGCATGCCAGCCAGTGAGCAGGACTTTTGTAGTGCCTGACAAGGCCGGCGTGAGTCACGGCCTGTGAATGTCAGTATTTCTTCTTAGCTTTGGTGGAATCCAGAAGGGAGGAATTCATATCCCACATCTCACTGCTGGGAACAGGGATGGTTGGCTCTTTTTCTCCATGGTCACTGTTAGCTCCATGCAGAGCTCCCAGGGGAGCTGTGTGTGCCATCACAGGGGTGAACAGTGTGTGTAGAAGCCGGACATGTGGGAGCAGGAAAGAGTCTTGTGGTTCTGTGTCGAGTGCTGTGTGGATGGGAAAGTGTTGGGCTTTGTACATGTGGTTTTGGCTGTTGAAGCATAGAAAGGGTGAGTCCAGTCCTGTGTGGAAGTACCACTTGCTGAGGAATTGACATGTGGTTGGTTGCAGGTTCCCCCTTGCTAAGTGGAACCCTCTCCCATCTTAGCTGAGAGGCTTGGCTAAAGGCTAGAGGTCTGCCTCTCGCAGAGGCAGAGGTGAGGAGACATTTGGTGTGGTCTCCAAGAGTATCTTGTCCATTTGGAGGGTTTTTTAAAGGACATATTTCTTGTTATTGGGAGGACCTCTTCCTGTATTTGGGGAGGAAGAACTGTCAGGCTGGTTCCTGCACCTTTGAGTCCCAGTTGTCTGGGGTTTTTCCTTCTCCTGAGTAGAGAAAGAGTGCAAGTGAGCTCATGTTTGAGGAATGAGGCAGTGCTCAGCCTCAGAAACAGGCTCTGGAGAGCCAAACAAAAGCCTGTTCTGTCCATTGTGCACTCCCCAGGGCTTACCTCTGGTGTATGCAGTGTGTCCCAGACAGGAAGAAAAAAGCGAACTTAAACGTCTGTGCTTAGACTGGGAGCAAAATCCTGGCTGCTGCCATCGCTGGGCTGTTTGCCCTCAGGTACTGTGGGTCTTGACTCACAGCTGTGCTGCTCTAGAAGCCTGGGAGGAGGGAAAAGCAGACAGTTGTGGAGGGAGACCTCTGCTTTCACTGGTGCCATGAGCTTTATTTTGGCTGCAACTGTCTCCATGTGGAAAAGAACCCCCTTGTAGAAAAAAGGGTTTTATTGTTTGCTACTTCATTGGAAATTTTAACAATCTTTTAAGAAAAAAAGAAGGGAAGGGGAAGACAACTGAGATTCTCACTCTCAGCAGTAAGAATATCCAAAATAAATTATTGTCATTAGATCAGTATGATTCTTATCAACAACATTTACAAGGGCTTAAGTGGTAAGCTGATTTCCCTGTGTATGAGGGCATGACTGCTGTGGATCAGCAGTACCCTCATAATTTTTGATAAAATAAGCATGTGTGGCCAGCTCTGGTCCTCTCTCCCTGCATTATCCTGCCCTGGGCAGTCAGAACTAGAACACTGTTTTGGCTGAGGTGAGTAATAGGAGGAATATTTTCTGTCCTAGAATTGACCTGGTTATTTCCAGTTTTGGATTTTATTTGGATGTATGCATTTTAGAGTATTTCTAAATTCTCAAAAATAAGAGATAAGAGATCTTGTTTTCTGGGTTCCTCTATCCTTTTCTATCCTAGAGGGACCTCACTTTCACAGTGGGCATTTAGTATTGAAGATAGTTACTTGTTTTTTTCAGAAACTTTTGACTGTTTTTTTTTTTTTTTAGATTTTCTCTTGGGTGTATTTTGCTTTTAATACTTAAGGACTTACTGAGATACTTGATCTACAAGTGAGCCATGCTGTGGACTGCTTTTCCCCTCCTGCTCGCTAATGGCATTGGATGAATTGAAAAATGGATAATGAGTCTGCCCAGAGATGGAGACCAAAGTGCTCTGGTGCTTTCTGCTGAGCTCAAAGAAGTCTGAATGCTGGGGATGTGCCAGTGATGTTTTTAGAGGCTCCTGAGGGAACAAAGTATGGTTTCTCCCATCTTCTGAAGTGTTCTTGAGTCTTCTTGGTATTGAGGGTTAATCCAGGGTAGAATGTGCTACTGTAGAATATAGAGTGGACTACTTTTAGCCTTTAAATGTTAACCTTTAAAATAACAGGAGATCAGATGAGATTATAATGGTTCCTCCTGACTTGAAAATTGACCTCTAAGCTGGATGGGGTGGTTGTGGGGAGGATTAAGTTTCAAAGTAATTTTACGCTTTCCTTTATTGAAGCTTCTTCATAGAGTGCTGAGTTAACAGGAGGGTGGTTTGGTGGAGAAATCTCTGCAACGTTTTCCTGCTTCCTTTGAAGTCCAGCTGTTTTGTGCTGGTTAGAACACTTTCCCACTTTCTTTTCCTTGCCAGTTCTAAATGAAGTGGACAATTACACTGTCATGGTTTAACCCCAGCCAGAAATTATGTACCATGCAGCCACCCCTCCCTCATGCCCCTGCCCTGCTAGGATGGGGTGGAGAATCAGTAAAATAATATAGTTAAAACTTAATGGATTGAGATAAGAGCAATTTGTCAATTGAACCAATGTAAAATATAATGATAGTGGTAATAATTTTAATAATAACGGTAGTAGTAATGAAATGGAGAGTGAGAGAGGAATAAACCCCAAGAAACACGAGTGCTGCACAGGTCTGTAGCCCGTCACCCAGCAGTGAGCGGCAGCTCCAGACCAGCTCTCCCCAGTTTATATCCTGAGCCTGACATTCTGTGCTGTGGAACATGCCTTCAGCCAGTTTGGATCAGCTGTCCTGGCCATGCTCCTTCCCTGCTTGTGCACCTCCTTAATGGCAGAGCGTGGGAAATGGACAAGTCCTTGATCTAGAGTAAGCACTGCTTAGCAACAACCAGAACATGTGTGTTATCAACATCGTTCTCGTACTAAACGCAAACCGCAGCACTGCACCGGCTACTAAGGAGAGCGCTGACTCTATCCCAGCCAAAACCAGGACGTACACTGAGACAGACTTGCCAAAGCTGCTGTGCTGATCGTGGTTCTGTACCCTTCATGGAGAGCTGCCCTTTGCCTGTGCCTTTGCTTGAAGCTGCCGAGAGGAGCAGAACAAGCCCAGCTCCCCGTGCAACCAGCAGAGCCAGGTGTCTCAGGGAAGCGCTTCTTGCCATGGGGCTGGAGGATTTCTTCGGAGCTTGGTGGTGTCTGCTTTGGAGCCAGGGACTTCTTTGTGTCTTGTCTCCTGCTGCCAGCCTTGGTGAAGGGCCAGCAAGTAATTGCCTGGAGGCAGCCCATGCCTCCCGGTTGTTTATTCACATGCTGGTGCCTCCCGGTCAAGTTCGCAGGCTGCTCCAAAACCAGCTGTGCGTAAATGGTTTTGGTGGAGTCATTAAAACGTGCTCCACGAGGGCAGGGCAGAAGGGGGACAAATGTTTTATTTTTGGCTGGGAGCTGTTTAATTTTACTGGAAGAACGATCCTTTTCAAGGCAGCCTTATGCAGCGTGGATTGAGCATTGTTTCCAGCACTGCTCCTATAGCAACAGGAGAGAGACAGTTCCTATGAACTTCGACTTACAGCTCTGGGAAATGAGCTGTCATTTAATTGCCCTTGACTGTGCTTGATATTTGATCTGACTCTAATAAAGTGATTTTAGCTCTGGAGAGGAATATAACTCCTCAAATCATTCAGTGACTGCTTCAGAATGCCTCTGGAGACAGTGCTACTGGGGATACATAAGGACTGATGGTCAGAAGAGATTTCTTGGCCATTCCTGACACTGTTGTTAGCGAAGTAGGTATTTCCAGGTGTGTTCCCACATAAGGATATGCTGGATAGAAGGGGAGGCTCCTGAAGTTGTCACTGGCATCTGTGGCTGCAGTGATGAGGTGAGAGCTGTTGTTGCCCCGTTCTGTGTCTGCATGATGTTCCCTTTTCTCTGTGCCAGAGCACTGCAAAGTGGATCACCCCATTCCTGGTACCGCAGGTACCTGCTCCTCTGCTGACATGCTCAGAGGTTTTCCCTGGCATGGTTGGCATCAGTCCTGAGCTAATCAGCAACAAGTCTGAAGCAGTAAGAATGTTAACCTTGGTTTCCACTGCCAAATCCCCTGTCAACTGCTTTTAAAATATGATTTTAGTGGAGTTCACATTGAGGCAGGCTGCCTGGGAAAGATGTGTGGGATGACTCCAGAGATTTGCTTTGCTTGTTTGCACCACAGAAAGTGAGAACGGGAACAATTGACTCAAAACAAGTTTTGTACAAAAGCTAAAGCTGGTGTGGGTTTTTGTGCACCTCTTGCTTTGTGCTGTTTGCAGGTGTCTTGGGCACAGGCAAGGCAGTGCTAACAAGTAACTTGAAAACTTTGTGGTTTATAGCTTTGTGTTCTGCATTGGCCTTCCAGAAGAGAGGACAGCTTGGCTGCTGGAGGATGGATGTTGAGGAGGGCAAATTCACCCCTTCTCTCTGCTGGGAAAGGCACTTAATCTCTCTGTGCTCCTATTATAACCTGCTCTCTTTTTTCTTTATTGGGGTGCTTTGAGGAGGCAGAGGATCTTTTGGCCAGTGAGATTATCGAACACTGTGTGATTGAGAGGCTAGAAATGTACTTTGTGGTGACACACCAATTGCCTGCTCTCTCTTCCAAAAACTGCCGCATGTGTTTTTGACAGTGGGATTTCAAGCCCCATGATTTGTTTGTGAGTTTGGTGCAAATTGACAGTCTGCCATGGGATATGCACCTGATACTGTGGGGAGGTAGGAAATCTACTGGCTTTTAGCTGAGCACCTTTTCAATGTACAGATTTGTAGGGTACAAATCTGCACTGAGACTGCAGTCAGATTTTGAGCTACTGTGTAGTAGCTACAATGCAGCACGTGTTCTTTGGTTAGTCTTTGCCCTCAGCTCAAACCACTGTGTAAAAACCCAGCTCTTTGTAGGGAGTGAAAAAATGGTTATCACTGCTACATTATTTGGAGAGCGCTTTGAATTCGTGTAGAGTTGCCTGAATAGGCTTTGTGGAGGCTGGGAGGATGTCTATCTGCCCAGGACTTTTAGTGCTTGTTGACTTGGTTCTAGTTCTGGCATGGCTACAGGGCAGGGAGGTTTTGTGAGCACTCTCTGAAAACACTGAGAACCCAGTGGCTTCGCTTCTGAGCACTGGGCTCAAAATGAATGGGATGAATAGGTGGATAATGAATAGGAAGGGATCAGGGAGAAAGCTGATTCGGCACAAAATGTTTTGTTTAGAATTGTGGTTTAATGCTGCTGGTAAATTCTCCAGTGCAGACAAAGCCCTACTTAAAAAGAAAAAAAAAGGAAAAGAAAACCCCAAACAAAAAGAACCTCACAATGCCCATGAGCAGAGTTGGGAAAATAGAAATTAAAATGCCAATAGTAGGCTGCAGTGAAGAGTTTGCCTTGTCTATTGGTTGACCCTGAACATTTCTGAACTATTGCTCCTTGTGTCAAGCCCTCATTGCGATAGCTCTCTGCAAACACAGCCAGGCACTGATTTCTGCTGCTTCCAGTGAGAGAAAAGAGAGGGTTATTGTTCCTCTCCTCAGTTCAATGACTAGTGAAGTGGTTCCTGTGTATAAATAGCGTAAAGTGCTTTGGGATCCTTCAGGATAAAGGAGCCTTATGGGGTACAAGAGGATGTTGTTTGACGCAGAAGGAGTTTCCCTTGGTCACACAATGGGTGCTGCTCTCTGCCCGCCTTCTGGCTCCTGATGGGGACGAGGTGCTTGGAGGTTCTGCTTGTTTCCCTGCTTACCTACTTCTGGGAGCAGGACACTTGGGCTTTCTGCTCTCAGGTTGTGGCTGACTGAATGTTTTGTCAGAGAAGGGCTTTTTGTTTGCTTTGTAGTAAGACAGTGCTAGGGTACAGACACACTCCCAGGCACACTCGATCACTCTTATCTTTCTCTCTTATGCTTTCTTTTTTTAATGGTTGTAAAATTGGTTTTATGCCAAAGTCCTTGTTATCCTCAAGGATCCTGCAGCCAGACATTGCCTCACCCAGTTTGGCTAACCCCCTCATAAAACACTTAATTTGCAGGTATGTGGGTGGTGCTGAACATGTAAATCCTTGCTGAGTTTGAAATTTATGCTTATTGTTATTTATGCTTCAGTAAGTCCCTCCCCTGAGGAGTAAACAGTCTTGCAGATATGAGTGAAAGGGCTAAATGCTCTTCTGTGGAGAGACAGCTCTTGTCTCAAAGAGCAGATGACTGCTCAGCTGTATTAGGCATGCAGCTCCTCTCTGGATACTTGGCTTTCATCAAAATTAGCAGGAGTTTGGGGGCTACATCGCTCTTGAGGGGTCCATTCAAAACACAGCAGCTTGAGCCAGGGCAGAAGAAAGGAGGGATTTGACAAGCACCCTGAGGGGTGACAGCGGGCCTGTCATGTGTCTGTGGAGATGTTGCCTAGACACAGTGTTGATAGGAGATCCTCCCAGACTCCCAGAATGGGAACTTACCCTCTCTCAGTTCTTTGGAAAAGTGCTCTCCCAGTCAAGAGGCAGGGTCAAGCAGGGCCTGCTGAAGATGTCGAGGAGGAGGGGTTTTGACCAAAATCTGTTCTGTGCTCCTGCCACCCCCTCCCCCCCAAATTTAAATGACAGTTCCTTAGAAGGAGCTTTTCCTCCTCGGTGGATGTCTGACTTGTGTTTTGCATTCTCCCCAGCCCTAGGCACAAGTACTTGGACTTTGCAGCACATTCCAGCATGCTGAGATGGAAAGCAAAGCATTGAGCTTTGTGTCCTGGGTCAGCTTTCTCTTAAGAAAAGCCAGGAGTGTGAGAGCTGCATGAAGCAGATGAATAAAGGGCAGGGCACTAGGGCTGGTCTTGGAGAGTTTGGGTCCAGCCTCAGGAGGATTCTTAAGAACTATTTTTTGCCTTATAGGGAACTGTGCCTTTTTTCTTCTCCCTAGTTCCTCAGGAAGTTCCTTTATCTGACCTTTCATTAACGAACCCAAGAACTCTGTTTGACCTGCTTTCCAGTGGCAAAAGAAACAAAATTTTCACTTGTTTCTCTGAAGAGATGTTTTTGTGGTCTAGAGGCTGTATAGTAATGTGAATCAACAAGTTTCTGGCTCTTATTGGCATCATTTTTCATAGGGAATGGAAGCAGGGGTGATCTAAGCTGGTTATAAATGAAGATGTGTCATCCATACTGTGCTAGGTAAAGGCCTGCAGGAACGCCCTACTTGAACATAATAGAAAGTTTAAATTGCTAGGAATTGTTAAATTTCATCTGCTAATAAAAAAGTACCGTTTTTCCTCTTCCCAGGTGGTTTTCAAATGCTCTATTATCCCACCCAGACAGGTCAGGAAGTATTACTGCTTCCATATCTCTGTATGGGCAATAGATAGGAGCTTAAGCCTTAGGCTTACTTTGTGAAGAAAGTTGGTGTCATGGTGTAAATCAAAGGATCATTAATTCAGTATCCAAACAGACTAAGGAGGAAGACTTGTTATTCTCTTCCCCTTCCATCCTGCTGCCTGCAGTCCCAGTGGAAACATTTCAGGGAGATTCAGACCTGCCTGCTGTAGGATGAAGGTGAGATGGGTGAAGTTGTGACAGTACAAGTGATTGCAAAAAGTTTGGGACCCTCTCTCTACCTTAGAAAAGCAGGGGATGCTAGAGGCCATTTCCAGTACAGCAGCTTTATGCAGCCCAGCTGCCCCCACAGAAATGACAAGCCAAGGTTTGAGGGATGGAGTGCTAGCAAGGGCCCTCAGCCTGTTGCTCTGCCATGTGCTGGGTACGCTGGAGGATAGCTCTAAAGAGGTGACATGGCTGACAGCCCAGGTGAAGTGTCTCTGCACTGGTGCACTCAGTGTGGGTGACAAAGGGGAGGAGCTGGAAGCCACAACCTACTTGCCATGACTGAATCCCGGTGGGATGAATCCCATCACTGGACTGTGGCTATCAGTGGCTACATGGCTTCATCAGAAGGGAGAGCTGAGGAAGGAGAGAGAGTGGGCTTGCCCATGACCAGGTTGAAAACTTGTTCACTTCAAGGCATTAACACCAAGAAGGGTTTTGTACTGCACAGAAGGATCTTCCTGAGCTTTCTCATGGAGTTGCTTTCAGGCCTTTTGCACCAGAATGAACTGTCATTTTGTGTACTCAGCCTTGACAGAATTGATAGCAGCATTTACAGGATTCAGCAGTAAATACAAACCTGTGCTGACAACTTTCTACCAGCAGATGTTCATGGTTCCCACTGCTGCTGTTTAGCTCTTTCCTGTTATCCAGTGCACGCTTTATAGTTTAATCAAATGCATTCACAAGGTGTATTCTGAAATCATGTGCTGTCTACTTAAAGGACTTGATGGCAAAGCATATAATCATATATTGATTTCAGAATAGTCTTTGGCATAGTTCATGATTCTCTGCATCTCTCTTCTTTTTTTATTTCAGCTTTTTGCTTTCCTAAATCCAGCAGCAGACTAGAGCCAGCAAGAAGAGAGGGGGTGGAAAAAAGCCTTTGAAGAGGACTGAACATTTTCACTGGTGCTGTCACCTGCTTTGGTGGTGAAAGGTCAGTGTCAAGACTGCTGATCCATGTTGGCTATCAATTTGGGGTGGATAATGGCACACAGTGTGAATTTGAGCTCTTTACTTGCGAGCTTTAGAATTCCTCTCCTGAGAAGGCTTTGCTTAAATTACTTTTAGCTGCTTTCTGGCAGGTGATAAGCAGCTGGAGGCCCTTTCTGAGGATGTTCAGTGGGATAGGTAAAGTGTCAGTGGTTATGTTTTTCATCTTACAGAGAGGGAACTCAAGAGAGGTCGTGCTTTCAAAGGCTAGAGTTCAGCCTTGATGAAGAATGTCAGTGAGTTTGCTGAAGATTAAAGTTATTGGCCCACACCTGCACTGCACATAGCAAGGGAAGGACGTCTCCTTTGTTTACTGATGGTTGCCAGGGTTATCTGGCCCAGCTCAGATAGTCTCCAGTGGAACATTTTCCTGCAGGCCAGTAGTGTGCCCAGTCTCCAGTGGATCATTTCCCTCCAGTCCAGCAGTGTGCCCAGCGATTGCACTTTTGTTACAGCATAGGTGCTGTGGGATTTCCTGCAGCAAGTCTTTCTTGTGTGCTTTGGCAAAGATGTTAGAAGTTCTCTAAGTCGTGGTGTATGAGTTATCTGTAGAATAGTTGTCACTGATATGTTGGATACCAATTTGCTTGCTATCACTCAAAAATCAATACTTTTAAATAATGATGCTTTTAATGGCCTGGGAGCTGTTCTTTTGCTTTGGCATTGTTTCTTCCCCATCTGTCAGATGCTGCTTTAGGGCAGGTTATGCAGAAAAAGCCTGCAGGCCTGGCTTTCTTTGCTGATTAATTAAGTACTGTTACTGTGCAAGTTGAGGCAAATATGCCAAGCAGTGTCTGGGATGACTAAATGAATGTCTATCCAGCAGGACTGTGTGTGTGCATGTCGTATGCTTTCTGTGCAGGGCTGTGTGTGCATGCCTATGTGTGCCTTTGGGCCTGCAAAGAAAAATACAGTGGTGTGGTGTAGTGTGGAAAACACAGAGCAAGTCCTGCCACTGGAATTTTCTCAGTTGTCTGTGCAGTGCTTGTTTTCCCAGATGCTCAGCACCCAGAACTGGAGCCATACTGCTCAGCTTCTGGTGAGTTCTTGTGGTCCAGTTTGTCTTAAGGGTTCAGTCACAGTAGGATGAGAGCCCAAGAAAAGCAGACCATGGAATGGTTTCATGTTTGATGTAATCCCAGTCTTGCCTGGCAGTCATGCACTGTATATTCTTACCCTCCTAGGAGGTTGTGGCTTGCAGTCACACAGGGCAGGATGAGCTCACTCTTCATCTTTTTTATCTTTTTTATCTTTTTGAGATGTTTTCTTAGGTCCCTCCTTGCTTCACTGTTATTCCACTGCTATTCACTGTTACTTGTATACTTCATTATTAGTATCTCTCAATCTCTGATGTATTTGAACCAGCAAGCCTCATAAATTATTGCCAAAATTGCTTTACCAGGCATTCCTCTCATTATATGTATGCATTTTACTAATCATAAAAGAGGTCGTTCCAGTTCACTGGCTGAAATAGTCTTTGCTGGCAAAAGCACTTTTGAGTCCATGAAATGGTGTTGCTGTCGGGCTTTTGCCAGTTTGCCAGTCACCTGGAGCCTGTCATGCCTCTCAGCTGGCATTCCTCCATCAGCAGAGTTTCTCAGTGCAGATCCTCATAAAATCACTGGGTTTAGAGAAAGATGAGGGTCTTGCACTGAGGAGGAAGAGAGAGGCAAGGGTCAGACTGAGGGACTTGCCCCGAGTCTATGCACAAAGTCTGTGTCACAGTAGAAAGCTGGATTCAAGCTGTTCAACTCCCAGTCTCTTGAATTAATTTTCAAACTATTACCCCTCCCTTTCATCTACAGGTTCTGTCTCTTGTTTATTCCTCTTGGCTTAATGCATTTTGTTTTCCCTGGAGAATTATTTCTTTGTCATTTCTGTTGCAGTGTGTATGGCCATGGTAGGAACCTCTTGTTGATTCTTGTGACTTCCGTAAAAGTACTTCTTTCCGTTGTGTGGCTAAATTTCACAGCTTGTATTCCTTGATTGCTTGCTGAAATTTAACTTGCTGATGAAGCTACTGTCTGTTGGACTGGACCAAGGAAATTTCATTATGGAAGTACTTTTAGTCTTCTAACCACTTTTTCAGTTAGCAAAGTACTTCCCATTATGAAGCTCATGTTTAATTAATATGTTTTTATGTATTTGTAAATATACCCCTTTGGCAGAGCTTGCCATTTCCTGTTCATCAGAGTGCTCATTTGTAATTATTGATAATGATTCAGAACAGGTTTTTGCTTCAGTGTTTAAAATAGAACAGAATTATGTGTGTTAATTACTGTTTCTGCTTCTTGTCCGGTTTCAAGAGTGATTCATATCAGTTCAGAGGGTTTGCTATAAGGATGGCTGAAGGCAAGAGACCTTGGTTATGTCAGTGAATTCAGGATGAGACTCCCATATTCATCCTGGTGCTGTGACACTGATCAACACCTCTGTGCTTTTTGGATCCATGAGGCTCAGAGCCTGAAGTGACCCTAATCCTGGGAAGCAGACTGTGGTTTCCCCCCACCCTGGTTGCCAGGATTTCTTGGGAAAAGCATTTCACTGTAGTCTCTGGCCCTCACTTGCTTTCCCTGAAGACCAGGATATCTCCATGAAGCCTGACCCCGTCTTTGCAGGTGATGGGAGGCAGCAGATCACCCCGTGTGAGTCAAGGAGCACAAACACAATTTCCAAAAAGAGGGCCTAGAGAGCTGCCTTTCCCTGAATAGTTGGCTGGGTGAGTCATTAAGCATGCAGAGGCAGCCAGTGCCATCAGCTCTGCTCCTGGCTAGGAGGGATAGATCAAACAGGAGACAGCCCTGATTGCTTTCTGATTCATGGTCTGCCATCCCTGGTGATTCACCCTGCTTTATAAACCTGCAGCTGTTCCCTGCCAGCTTTCTGGAAACAGGCATATCCTCTCCTGCCAGCAGTGAAGCCAGGCTGCCTGAAAGGCCTGCACCCAGTGCTGGGTGGAGCAGGACCTGCAGTCTTGAGGGGGATTGCAGACTGTCTGTCACCCTGATGCAAGTGCAGTCTCAGGTGGGCATCTGCCTGGTCCTCACCCTGCACAAGATGGTGCTGTGACTGAGATTTCTGAGCTCCTGGATAAGAAAGAGGGACAAGTTAGTATTCTTTGCTAGGGCCCAGCATCTGCTCTATGGCGATATGTATGGGGAGGGAGGAAGGAAGATAGGTTGGTTGGTTGGTTGGTTCCTAAAATCCTCGGGAGCAAGAGGGAAGCTGGGCCAAGGAGCCTAAGGACAGAAAGCACAGTTATCATCCCCTGGTCAGTCTCTGCAAGTCTGCAGTGCATGTTCCTCACATACAGCCCTGATATTAGAAGGGGTGGGCAGAAGACCTATTACTGGAAGACATCTCTCAGATCTGGGCTGAAGTACCTGTTCTGAGTTGTGTGGCTGCCTTGCTGCTACCGTCTTGTTCTGTGGCTTAATGAAGCCTCTGGGAACTGTAAATCTGTCACCTTCCTGAATTTTGTGTTCTTGGGGCGTCTTCTCATGGAGAATTTGCAAGCCTGGTCAGTGCGTACAGTACCTGCAGCATCCATTCCTTCCCAAAGCCCAGGGCCCTTTTGTGCTGCAATGTAGTAATTATCTGAGCATTGCTGGAGGTTCTGATCTCTTCTGCAGATAACTCTGAAGAGTTGTTCTTGATCTGTGCCACCATCTCAGAGCTGCTTCCTTTGCCAGTGAAGCAGCATTTTGCTGCCAACTACAGCTGCCAGATGTTATTCTGGAGAAAAATGTTTTCTTGTGAAATGGTGACAGGGATGGGCATGGGTAGGACTGTTGGCATGTTCACACTCTTGCTTTCCTTGTTAGTTTCGTTTGTTAGTTTCTAAAGCATGGGCCTGGCTGGGGTTTATGAGTGTGCTGGCACGAAACACAAGGAAGTAGTTTCCTGCAAATAAAACACAATTATGCTGCAGAATGGGCAACTGCTGTTCCCAGCCTTGGTTCATCTGGCTCTAATGCCAGACAGTAGAAGTGTAGTGGCAGAGATAATGCTGATAGTCACCTGATGTGCAGCCTGGCTGTGTGTACCTGCTTCTCTCTTTGCTGTCAGGTGTTTTGCCAAGGTAAAATGAGTCTGTACTGCATGGCTGAGTGCAGCTGCAGTGGGTCCCTGGAGAGAGCTTGCATCACCTTGTGTGAAGAAATTTTGTCATTTAACTAAGCGTGAACTCCATGCCTCTGAAAATATGTAGAGGCTGTTTGCCTGCCTCCTTCCAGGGAAAGTGCTGGTTTAGGAAAACATTGCACTCTGACATTGGTGAACAATGCTTGCATCATTCCTTGCTGGCTAGTGTGGGAGGAAAGGGATGATTTTTTAATTGAGTGCAAGTGGTGAGGATATGGTTGCACTCCTGCCTCACACAGGTGATGCTGGCAGCGATACTCTGGGCAGTGCTTTTGTCCTGTCTGCCTGGTCAGGCAGTGATGAGAATCTTTTTTTGAGAGGTTCAGGCTTTGCAAGCAGTGAAGTCATGTGGAGCTGTGCTTGCTGCAGAGCCACTTCTGAGAAAAGTGCTCCAGGGTGTAGAAAATCTGTAACACTGCACTGGGACTGACTCACAACAAAACCCCATTCCTTACATATCTGCAGGGGCATTTTATGCTGTCAGATCATCTGAAGCCAAGGGTTGTGTTTCTTCCTCTTAGTAGCTGGGACAGTCTCGTAGTGCCTTGGGGGACAGCTAGCCAGTGAGAAGGGTCATGGAAAGTAAGCAGTGAAGAAGAGAATTAATTGCTCCAATGGACTGCTGGGGTTCAAAAAGGATAGGACATCTGAATGTATAACAAGTGTGTTCCCAGTTACAGTTTTAAAGATCAAAAATAGCCCAAACTTAGAGAAGGATCTATTTAAGGCACTTGTAACTAATGCCAGTGAGAAAATAATATTCTTTGGAGACAGATTATTCCATAAATATCAGTGACCAAGGTTTCTGTTACCGCCTTCAGAACAGCAGCTACAGGCTGTAGTCAGGAGCCAGACTGGGATTTTCTGGAGAACAGGCCAGGGATTTTGCAAGATCTTGTGTGTAAGTCACCAAATGGATCTAAGAACTCCTTATCTGAGCAGCCACTGTCCTGTGTCCCTGAAGTCATCTGAATGGCTTGTTCACTGTCTTACTTCAGCAAAAGATTACGAGTGTTAGATCTTGGAGGAGGAGAGTAGTAATGCTGGCCTTCTGGGAGAAGTGATGTGATGACTGACTCACTCAAACTTTTCTGGTTTTGTTTTTTATTTTTTAGGAACTTGGTGAACCTGAAAGATGCGTGAATATACAGAAAAGAAAGAAACATGTGGGACCATCTGTCTGAAGTACCTTCTCTTCATCTTCAACTTCTTTTTCTGGGTAAGAAAACTCAGTCTGTGTCAGAGGCAATGAGATAGCACTGCAGTTTTGGTGTCACGTGCAGAACTCTTAGGCATGATGACGCCTTTGGGAAGAAGTGCTGACATCAGTAGGACACAGCCTTTGTCCTCTTGGGTGAAATGTCAACCCCTCAGGCTTGGCTGCCCAGGCTGCAGGAGTTTTGGTGTGATACTCTAGTATGTGGCTGTTTCTAGGTCATGTTAGCAAATACAGAAAAATTACCAGAAGCCTGAAAATAAGCCTTGATTTTTCACCTGGTGTACTTTTTCCAGGAGCCTGAGTGTTCCACTGTCTTGCCATTCCTCTTCTCAGAATGGCAGAGGGAGTGCTGGCTGATGACACACACCTTCTTGCAGCTGATTCACTTCAGAACTTCTTAGAGTCATACTTTCCACCAGGAAAGTTACTGATGACAAAAGATTGTTCTTTGGTGCATGGGACAGAGCAATGGAGTTTCCAGGTCAGACCTTTAAGGAAAACTGTCTGAATTTACCAGAAGCTGCCTAAAACCCTCTGGAAGCTGAAGGGCTTACAAGGCAAGAGGGGGCTGGTAGGGATGTGTTTGAGTTCTCTGTGTTCACTTGCTACAAGGGTTAGAGTTTAGCCAGCCAGGCTAGTCATACAGATTTGATGTTGCAGTAGTGTCACAGTGCAGCTGCTCTGGACTGGATAGGGTCTAGACATAACGTGGATCTGGTCTGGCCATAACACAAATCTAATTTAGCTAGCCTAATTCATGTCTGAACCACTGCACACCACTGGCCAGGATGCTGGGCAGGGAGAGAAGTATCAGCCAGTGGCTGTATAGCCTGGGAAATTTGAATTGAGTATTTAAGTGAGTTCTGAATAATAAATGAGGCTGTCTCAAGAGCACCTGAAACACGAGTCGTGGATTCTTTGTCTCCTCACCCACGACAGACATGTTACAATTTGACATGTTTTATTTGCCCAAAACCCAGTGTGGAAACATTAGGGAAGGCTCTGGTCTGTGTATGAACTGCTGACAGACATAGATGGTTTAGATAGCTTCCATCTCAGGCTGCCTGGGGTGCTGAGCTGGATGCCTTGAAGCTCAGGACCTGCTCCAGTCCCAGTGAGTCCATCCTTTAATGTGGATCATCTTTGGCTAGCTTATGGAGCTGTGGTACATCCTGCTGTCCCTGTCCAGTTGCTCTGGGAGGTGAGAAAGTTCATGCCTCAGACACCCCTCATTTCTTGCTTCTCTCTCTCCCCAGCTGGCTGGTGGGGCTGTGATGGCAGTGGGCATCTGGACCCTGGCTGAGAAGAGTGACTACATCAGCCTGCTCTCCTCCAGCACATACTCTGCAACTGCTTACATCCTGGTGGTGGCTGGGGTGGTGGTCATGGTCACTGGCATCCTTGGGTGCTGTGCCACCTTCAAAGAGCGGCGGAATTTGCTAAGAGTGGTGAGTTCTGTTTGTTTGTTTTATTCGGGGGAAGCATCTTGGTTGTGTTGTGCAGCAGCCTCATTTGTTTGTCATAGAGCCAATATCAGTAAGGTCTCTAGCTCCTGACAGCAGTGCTGTCCATGTCCAGGGGACAGGTTTTACTGCAGAGCATTTTCTTTCATCCACACAAAGAATGTGCTGCATGGTTCAAGAGTAAAAAAGGTAGATGTAATACCTATGCTTTGTGTGAGAACTTCTGTTTGAAAATATTCAAAACAAAATCTTGTGGCTTTAGTCTCATCTTTCTTCCTTCCCCATTCTATGTTCTGTTTGGAAAAATAGAAAGAGGGAGGAAAATATGAGAGCCCTGTAACGAAACTAGCTTTTAATGACATTAGGTTCAAGCCAGATTAATATACTTTTTCACTTGGTTGTCAAAGATCAGAACATTTTTAATATTTTCTTCAGTTGCAAAACAATTACTTCAGTCTTGCTTCCACAAAAAAGAGCCATGCTGTTTTGATAATCTCCTGCTTCTTTTACAGCTTTCTCTGTGTTACTTCTTGAGCTCCCTGCTCACCCACCTACACTGAAGTTTTTTACCAGCCATGAGGTTTCTAATTTGCTTGCTCCTTCTCAAATCTCCCTTTCAGTCTGGAGTGTGGCAGCAGTCCGTTTTAGTCTGGGCTGCAGTGCTGAGTGCAGTGACTAAAATAACAATCAGTGGCTCCTTGCTTTCACAGGTACAGAAAAAGATACTTCAGCCACTAGCTCCTCCTTTTGCAAATCTTTGTTTACCTGACCAACCCCATTTCTCCTCTTTAGTTTGGATAGAGGAGCAGAAATACGAGTTGTGAGCAAGCCTGATGCTTCACTGCTGTGCAGATCTGATAATCCCTCTGAGAGGCAGAGTAAGGCAGGGAGGGACAATAAATACAGAGGGAGACACAGTGAGTGCATTGCTGATGCATGTTCAGTGGGCTCTTGGTCTGTAGCAGTTGGTTTTGGCCTTGCTTCACTGACTCTCCATGCCAAAGAGATCTCCCTTTGTCTTTTTCCTTCAGCCAGAAGCTACGTATAAAAATCCAGTGGGGTTTTCTTTGTTATTCTGCCATAGAAAACTAATAATTGTCTCTTGGGAATAAAAGGTCACTCTGTCTCCTTACACCACGCGTCCTTTCGGAGTGGCTGGTTGTGACAGACCTATTGTCTCTTCTTGCTTGTGCTCTGCTTTGGTTGCCCTGAGTAATCTGAGACAGGGCTGTGCTTGCCAGGGCTGGGTGAGCCTGGCTGGGGTCCTCTGCCAGCTCTGAGCTCAGACAGTAATCCTGACAGCTTCACAGTCACCCCCAGGGCTGTGCCAGCCGGTCCCACTTTCCCTCTGTACAAGAGACCCATGTAAATATGGGAGGGAGCAGAATAAGCAGCACAGAGCTCTGCTCTCCCCAGTGCTGCCTTGGTGCTCTTAAAAATCAACTACTGACAGCTTTGGATGCTGATTGTAAAATGCATGTCTGCTTTTTAGTTTTTCTCTTGAAATGTTGGGAAGCTGTGAATTTTTTTTCTGTCTTGTATGTAACTGTGTTTTATGATCCCACTTCAAGGCTTTTCATAGTGTTTCATTGCTCATCACTTCACAGCTGTGCTACTTTTTTGTTATTTCTTACTGGCCTTCCTTAACCATGTGCTGTGCTGAGGCTTGGGCAGCAGAGGTGGAATTTCTCTGGCTCCTTGAGCAGGCAAGGCAGTGGATCTGCAGCCTGGCTGGCTGTGATGCTGCAATCCAGCTCTTTACGAGGACACAGACCACTATTATATGATACTTCAGTCAAAATTCAGCAGGAGTCCCAGGGAAAGACATGTCAAATAGGAGACCTTGCTTATAAAGAGAGAAGGTGACTTTCTTCAGGCCTCTCCCCTCACACACTGCCTTTTCTAGTCAGCTACCTTGGACAGGGAGAATGGAACACACATGGATTAGGATTTCTGTTCCTGCTGCATTTCAGCCCAGAGCCCTCCCACTGAAGTGAGGTTGCTGATTTAGGAGTATCGTTGCTATCTATCTCTTTCAGGTAGTAGAAAGATGTCTCCAGATAATTATTTGGGTTGTAAGTGGGTTGAACCATTTTTTGTGTTATTCAGAGAAAACACACTTAACAGTTGGTACCTCCCTCAAAACTGGATGGAATCAATTTGGACTCTGTAGATCTTGAGGAGACACCCAGTAGCCCTCTGCCTTGGAGCCAGAGCCAGGGTAAATTTTGCATAGAGCCCACCCAGGTCCAGGCGTGTTTGCTAGAGAGCTTCTGGTGATCACACATTTCTGACTTGGGAAACAAGTAGGGCATGTCCTTACAGTTCCATGCCAGAGCTGGCCTACTCCTCCCATAGCAGACCTCTAAGAAAGCCCTGCAGCTACAGCTGAGGATGAGGGAGAGCAGCCCTGAGCTCTGTGTGTGTCCAGAGTGAAAGCTGCTGCTCCCCTATATCAGCATGATACTTACAAGTGGCCCTGAGGGAACGATGAGAGTAAGATAATGGTGGAGTGTAACAGCAGAGACAGGTCGGGTTCATGGGTGGCAGATGCACTAACTTCCCTCACAAGGTTTTACTTGTGACTCAGATTTGTTAAGGTCTGCTGGATACGTGTTTGTTTCTATCCATTGTAAGCCAGCACAGTGAACAGAGATCTTGTGGTGACATAGCTTTAGCTCTACCTGAATGCATCTGACATCACACAGAGCAAGGAAAAATAAATAAGCTTTCCAGTCCATTGGTTGTTCTCAGCATCCTGCCATCCTCCTGCCCCTCCTTGGCAGAGAAATGATGTCAGGTCAGTTAAGGCATAACAAGGTCCCAGCAAAAGAGAGCCAGCTGTTGTGTCAAGGCCTGCCAACCCTTTTTTGTCCCTTTTCAACCTCCCGGGAGTGCTGGGAGCAGCCTTTAGTTATCCTGCACTCCAGTGGGTGACTCACTGCCCTGGGATGAATGGGTACCTTGTACAGGCCGCAGCGGAGATGGTCGGATCGCTTCGGGGGAGAGCCTGGGGCGGGGGAGTGAAAGGCCGAGATTGTGCGCTCAGATTAAAGCCCGGTTTGCAGATAAAACCCAGCTGTCCTTCCCTTGCAGCTGCTGAAGCCCAGCAGGGGTGAAACAGGAAGCCTCAGTGTTTGTGTCATTTTTACTCCTGCAGAAGGCGCTGGGAAATACCTATTGAAAAGAGTGCACAGTGGGGATTACACAGAAGGCATCCTTGCTGTGTCCAGGTCTTCACTGCCCTTTTTTGTGCAGGTTTGATGTCCATTTACATTTGTAGGGAGCCATTTGCTTAATCTCTTGGTCACAGACCTTTCTTAAGGTTGAGGGTAAAACAGAAAATGGGAAATATTTTGTTTGTTCTGTCCTGGAGAAGCCAGCTCTTACAGGAACTTAGCTTGAGTCCTTATTTTGGCTGGAACTGGGGTCTCCCAGCTTTATCTAGAGAAAGATTAATTTAATAGCAGTCACAGAACAGTGTGGATCTGTAGAGAAACTGTTAATTGCTGACCATGAGCAAGGCAGGGGCTGTTTGTCAGGAGAGGGGTCCTCCCTGAAAAGCTATCTTGGACCCTAAGCAGGAAGTGGACGCATCATCCTGGCTCTTCAGGCCTGCCTAGTCCTTTAAATACACTGCACATATTCCTCATGGGTTTGGCTTTCTTACTTGCTTGTGAATAGAACAGGACTCCCAAACAGTTTTCTGTACTGCCCATTTGATTCTCTTTGTGGTAAGCAGGGCTTACCCTTTTCACTTCATTGCCACTAAGCCCTTTTAAGAAATAGTTGTGTTCTCCTGTTAGTATTCTAGGAGTTCTTCTCACTTTGGTTTTGAGATGCTGAGCTTTTCCATCTTGATCCCAGCTCAGGAGCACATAGACCCAGCGACGACTGTGAATCAGTGCTGAAGTCCATCCACTTCAACAGTGCCCCTCAGCCTATGGCTGAGCCCTGCAGAAGTCACTGGGAGCACAAATGATGCTTTATGCTTAGCTGCTGTGCTGTATATTTGGTGAAATGGGCCCTCTGTGGCTTTATTAAATCATCTTTATAACATACGTTGCTCCTTAGTAACTTGGTGAAATACCCTAAACCATGTCAAAACAAGCAAAAGTTTAATTTTTTTTTTGCATTGATGTCAGAATCTGATATTTTCTGTGATACTGAGTAGTCATTAGGTTATCTAGCAACCACTTTCTTTTGTAGAGTGATATTATCTTGGTTGTCTGCACTTTTCCATTCTCTATATCCCTCTGGCTCTGTGAGTTAAACTTGTGCTTGCTGCTGCTTGTCTTCTGTTGTTCTGTGGTTTGGTGGTTTTTTATTAATCTGTGGGATTGTTCCTTTCCTACCCTATTGGAGTCTTAATCCCAGCCCCTGCTTTTGAACACTGCTGCAGAAAAGCATTGGTGAAGACGGTCAGGCATTTTAACAGGTGAAGAAAAGCTGCTGCCTGGCATCGCCTTATGTTCAGTTCTAATGTCTTTTTCCCTTTATTTTACAGTACTTCATATTGTTGCTGTGCATCTTTCTTCTGGAGATCATTGCAGGAATCCTGGCCTATATCTACTACCAACAGGTGAGTGGACATTAGTCCTTGGAGACTCAGACAAGGGAGAGAGAGCAGCTTGGTATCATCCCATTTCTCCAGCCAAAATTTGTCATGGATGCTTGGGACGTAGGTCTGTGGTTCACCTACTCACTCCCCTCCATATACAAAAGACCATGGATTATTTATTGCTTTTGACAAAGTGGTGGTCATTACTCCAAGGGGCTGCTCAGCCCTGCTGCTCAGCTCCTTCCTGTAGTGCACTTTGTGCCCTGTTTTTCTGCAGACCCTTGTGGAAGACAGTTTTTGAGGCTGTGTAGATCTAGGAACTCTGTAACAGCCTTCAGGGCACAGTGCAAGCAACTGAAACCGTGTGGGTGCCACTGGAGCGTGTTCAGGCCACAGGAACAGTTCCTGCTGCCTCCAGCAAAGGTAATGAGTGGACCAGCTGAGAGGTCCTTTCAGGTCAAGAACTTTTTGAGAGCTTTACTTAAGCAGTACAGCTGAGGGGCTGCAGAAACAGGACAGGCTCCCAACAGCTGCAGGTCTGGCTTGGCACTTCTTGCAGTTGCTGAGAGCAGAGCTCAATTCATCACTTCTCTTTCAAAGGGAGTTTAACCACCAAGGCACAAAAAGCCTGCAAAGTTGCTCTCATGTCTGGAAATTGATTGGAAGTGGCAAATTAGGATTGTTATCAAATGGCTGTCTGAAAAGCATCTGAACATCCCATCTTGTTGATTTCATTGCCAGGACTCCTTGCCATTCCATTTTCTCTTGGACCTTCTGTGCTTTGCCTTGGATGGGCACTGGTGGTTTGCAAGGAGCCAAAGAAATGTACAGGCTCCTGCCAGGAGGGATCTGGGGTATGAATGTGCATATTTAACAGGAAAAGATCAATCCTGGCAGGCATGGCAGGGAGCCAGGATCTGTCCATCCATCTGTGCAAAGGCATGAGGTTCATATGTGACAATAGATGAAGAGGAGCTGATGCCTGGGTTGAAATAAGGGACAGCATATTCAGAACTGTACCCTTGAGTGCTTTAGATCACTTCAGTGCATCTCTGATCAACAGCTGCACATCCCTTTGTCCTCTGGCTGATAAATCCAGCTTCTCTCTTGCTTGCTCTGTTTGCCACCTTTTTATTTCAGCCCTTGCTTTGGTATCTAAGGTTTGCATGTGTGTGTCTAAACTGGTTCTTTATCTCTGTTCCATGCTGCAGTTCTTCCCCGTGAGCCTGCAGGTAACTGCTTTTCTCCCAAGTAATAATTCTGCTAATGGACTCTGCTCTTTATTTGCTTCTGCCTTCTAGTTGCTGAACCTTTTCTTTTCTTTATATTATGCTAATTTGCATTTCTATAGAACTTCCCAGCCCAAGATCTCAAAACATTTTGCAAATATTAATAAAGGGCACCTCATATCATCTCTGTGAGGTAGGTGTTGTCCCCATCTGACATGTGGGATTTGAGAAAGCAGTGTTTCAAAGAGAGAATAAACTCCAGACTGTATTTTCCACAGTTTAACATAACCAGATGTTTGACCTCTCATTTACTACTTATTATGTGGAATAAAAGGTATATAAAGAGGTTGCTCAGATGTTCATTCCATTGACCCCATCTAAAATGCATGTTGCCATTGTTTATTGGTATAGGAAACCAGGAATTTCAAAGGTGTTGGACTAAAAGCAGTGTTGCTGCATGAACCAGTATGAAAAAAACAAAAAGAGATGCAACCAGGATAACAAAAAAAAGGATGTGGCTCTTTGGCACTTCTTGGCTGTCACCAAAGGGTGAGAAGAATTTGGCTAGATTAAAAGAGTCTCCATAGGAATAAGTCTTTGAATCAAATCACTTGAACATGCCAGTGGTTTATGATGATGCTTTCAGAAATTCTGCTCTTGCAAAATCAGACTTTGTCTCTCTATTAGCAAGAAAGGCCTTGCAGTGATTTTTGCAATCACACAATTCCCTCCTGTGGCATCCTTTTTCAAGATGATACAAGAGCTTTTTGGTCTATATGGATTCAGTCCATCATGCCAAGTACTCTGATTTCTTCCTGCTACTGGACAGAGTGATTAGAATTTTTCAGAAAATAGAGTTTTTAATATTTTTTTAAAGGCTTTAGAGGAAGACTATGGTCTCACAGGCATATTCATGTTTAAGCAGGCACACTTTTGTATTCCCTTTCATTGCAGGAATGTCTTGGCAATCTTAAATATTCAAGGTGAGAAGCCATGTGGGAATGTGTAACACAGGTTAAAATTTGATCCCAAAGTACCTCCCTGCAGTTATTAAAACAGAGGCCTGATCTATAATCATTTGGAAATAAGCCTGTCCAGTCCAGCCTTGGAGGATGATCTTGAAGGAAGCTGTAGCTTCCACTAGGTCCTCCTCTTGCAGCACAGGCAGTGGAATGTGTGCAGGGGTTTCTGAGGAGAGAGTTTGCCTTGTGATTTTATCCCATATGTCTCTTCCATTTAGCTGAGCCTGGAGCTGAAGCAAAATTTGAAGAACACCATGACCCAGAAGTACCGGAAGGAGGGAGAAGAAAGTGTTACCAGTGCAGTGGACAAACTGCAGCAGGAGGTGGGTGTCTCTGGAGGCAAAGAGAGTTAATGCAACTTCAGGGCTTAAAACCAAGCACACAAAAGGCATCTCTTGACGTCCAGCCTGCAGGTGTTTCTTCTGTATGCTGAGTGTATGTTCTGATTCAAGACAAAGCTGGGTGAGGTGCAGGGCCTGAGCCAAGCAACTGGCAGAATTGCATGACCAATAGCACTGGGGAAATGATATCTGAACTGCTCTTAGTGAACTGGAGCTGCCAAGTCACTCTGACAGCTGCTTCTACTTTCCCAGTTCAAAGCTTTGGAGAAATTGCTGACATTTTTCATTAAGCTTTTCAGTACACTAGAGAGCAAGATGTAATGAAAGAAGAGCTCTCCTGCCACTGTTTCTTGCTGTGCCTGGCTCAGGGGTGGTTCAGGTTAGGGCTGCCACAGTTCTGACAGGTTTTCCCACAGAAAAGGCCCTTGTGCATAGGCATTTTCAAAGCACAGGGACTACTCTTTGCACAGTGCCATAGCAGGTGCATTTGTGATGGTAACTGGTAATTAAACTTATCCTGTTGCCATCATTAACACGCAGTTATGAGCTGAGGCAGCTGCAGGTGCACTCTGGTTACAGTTTGTCCCAGCAGTAAACAAAAGTCACAGCTGCTGAAGGATGGATCAACTTGATATTTAAATGGCCATTTGGGGAACTCTTAACACAAAAATCACAAATAATTATATAAAAACCAAACCCATGAGATAGCTGGATTGTCTGCAAAGGAGTGTAAAGCTTGGTGTGGGAGGCTGGAGGGAGGAGAAGGGTGCAGTGCCCACAGGCTCAGCCTTTGCCCTCTGTGTGTGCAGTTCAAGTGCTGTGGGAGCAACAACTACACGGACTGGGCCGACAGCATGTGGATCAAATCTTCAGAGGCCAGTGGGAGGAAAGTCCCAGACAGCTGCTGTAAGACCATCACTGACCTGTGTGGCAGAAGAGACCATCCTTCCAACATCTACAAGGAGGTAAAGAGCAGAAGGGCTTCAGAGGCACCTGTCACTAAGTGTGCAAAGGAGGTGGGCAGGGAGTGATGGTGTTGGGTTATTACTGCAAACTGTCAGGAGGCTTCAAAGTCAGTAGCATTCCTGAGAATGCAGTTCTTTAGCTGAGTGTTCAGCTCTGTAGGCTGTTATTTAATATGTAGACCTAGAGGAAAATAATTAAGTTTGTTACCACTGGGTACATTAATTATGGTGGGAAGCAAGAGAGGTTGTTGGTTCTGGCAAGAGATTTGGATGCAAATATTATATTGGACACAACTTCCTGTGGCTGGAATCACTCCATGAGGTGCAAATGGAGCTACTTCTGGTCCTTGATTGACAGTTGTGAGGCAGAGGCAGACAGAGCTGGCTTTCCAGGTTCACACTAAAACTCACTGCTGTAATAAATAGTAGTGGGAAGAATTTACTTTTAAAAGGCTTCAGTTATGTTAGGGTTGCGGGTACTGGATGCACTTAGCAGCATTTCCTTGGCCTTTTGGTCTCACAGGAATAAACATCCCTTCCAGGCAGGAGCTAGGCAGTGAGTGAGGGAATCTTTCTCCATACACCTGAGAGAAGAACGGCACTCTATGTGCGATATGGTCAGTTCTGCATTTCTCCTGAACTTCCAGCAGCCACCTTGGGTTTATTCAGAGGTTCTTGAGCCAGCTGGTCCTGAGCAATACCAGGCATGATGCAGTTCACATCATCTGCTTGGCTTTCCCAGAGATACTGGGGGAAGAGATTGCCCACAGACACCACTTTTTCAAGTGCTGCTTTCAAGGGTCGCAAACATTGGATTAAAGTGGACAAGAGGTTAAAATGAAGCTGATTTTCCATGTTCTTCCTTTCACCCTGCAGAGTGGTTGCATTACCAAGCTGGAAAACTTCATTCAAGAGCATCTGAAAATTATCGGGGCAGTGGGCATCAGCATTGCTTGTGTGCAGGTAAAAAGGGCTGAGCGGAGTTTTGGGGTGTTGGGCAGAAATTGAAGGAACTCCTGAGCTGAGGGATGGAAAAAAGATGTTTTATTGCTCTTCCCTGCATGACAATGAGAAGTTACCAGGTACTTCGGCGACCCGAGGATTCACCAGGTCCAAAGCAAAAGCCTTTGTGCCAGTCTGGTGAATTCCCTGCGTATCCTGCAGGGCCGGGGAGGACTTGTGCTCCGGGACTGTGGGAGGCCATACCTCGGCAGCCCGAGGAAGCCCTCCTGTGGCTGTGTCCCGAAACTGCCCGCCCCGCAGCAGGGACATTCCCACCCGGAATCCTAAGGATTATCTCAAGTTATCCAGAATTTTTCCTTCAGCTGTGTCAGGTTGAGGAATAGCTCTGTGGGTCTAACATGATTTGTGAGAGGGTGATGAATAAAGGTGTAGCATGTGAATGTCTTGCATTCTCATTTTACAAGAGGAAGGCACAGGATATTCTTTTTTCATGATGCAGATGTGTCTGGGAGTTCCTCATCTTCCCTTTTGTTCTGGCAAGCAGCCAAATTAGACCTCAGGAAGCTACTGGTGGTTAATTACAAGGATTAGCACAGATTGTTTTTTCCTGCTGCCTATTGCAAGCTGGAGTGTGTTATCCCCAGGCAGGAGCTGGCTGACAGTCCAATGTGGGTCTGAACTGTTAGTTTGCAAGTTGCTGACTCCACTGCATCCATTCTGTGGTTTTCATATATTTCTCTCTTCCCTTTACACTGTAGATCTTTGGGATGATTTTCACCTGCTGCTTGTACAAGAGTTTAAAGTCAGAACCATACTAATAGCTGTGAGAGCTCTGTCGCTCCCCCTATGCCACTTCCCTTAGCACCTGCCAACCTGACCACCCTCCACCACCACCACCAAAGTGTCTGCAACTTGAGGACTTGGCTCTGTAATTGAATGCCTTTAGAACCATGCACTGCCTTACCTCCCCCTCTGGGGAAAGTCACCCTCCTTCTGTGTACAAGGCAGCTGCGAGTTCAGCAGGTCCTCTTCGCTATCAAGAAACAAAAGAGCTGTGGATCTTCTGCTAGAAGCTTTAGCACAACAGTCCCTTGATATAACTACAAAGCAAGATTTATCCAAGGCCGTTTCCCTTGAGGCTTTTCCCAAGCCAACATGAAGCTATCAGGATGCTGTACAAGAGTCATGGTTTGCTCTCTTGAGAAGTGACTTCTCAGCAGTATTGGGCATTGACTGTGAGGACAGATGATGGTTCTGCACCGAGCTGCAGCCAGAGCTGAGTTTCTCCTACATGGAAGATTTCTCTCCCTCCTCCCAAGTGTGCACCAATGTCCTGACACAGCTGTTCTTCACCAAAGAAGATGCCTGCCTACTTACTGGGGGCAGGAGCTCTGTGCCCAGCCAACTGGGAGCACAACTTGGTGAAATCGAGGTGTGACACTCATATTGCCAAGATGTTGTGGGTGCCTTAGGATTTCTCAGAAATTCTTGCTCCTCTTCCATGAAGTCTCCTCCAATGCAGTGCCATTAGGAGCCACAAGAGGCCTTTTGCTTCCCAGCAGTTCTGGAGCAAAGATGATGGACTGCCTTTTTTTTGGGTCTAGTCTTGTTTTATTGACTGGTTTCCAGCATGAGTGAGGACTCTTACTTCCACTTCCCTATCTCCTGATGAGGTTTGGTGAAGAAACGGTCATTTTGTGGATCTCCCATATCTTGCTACCCTTTGGCCTGCTCAGTTAGTTGAAATACCTTTTTCATCTGTTACATGTTGAAAGGTTCCCTTGGTTTGATTTTTCTTTCTAAAACCTCTGGGTTTGCTTCCCTTGGCAGGAAATTGATATATACAAATGTTTTTCAGCCTCCAAAGAGCTTGTTAATTTTTTAACAAATTAAGCTGACGGTTTTCTGGCTTTGTCTGGAAGCTCACCTTACTGGTTACTGCCAAGAAAGTCAGGAGAGTCAGTTTCAACCAGTTGCCCCAGTGTAGTTGGTAAATTCGTAGTGCTGGGTGAGCTGTTTGCTGCTGAGGAACAGGTTTTAATTAAATATTGTCTCTGCACTGGGGTCCTGGATACATCCATGACACAGACATTGCCATGGACTTGGTGCCAGCAGGATCATAGCCTGGACTCACAGGATGTCTTGTTCTCTCCTTCCTGCTATGCCTGTTACACTCATGAAGCGTCAGAAAGGAGTGTGGTGTTTCTGAGCAGTGTAGACAAGCTCAGACCTTCATAAATAAATTTCATCCCTCTTCTGGCCTTTCAGCAGTGCTGGCTGAGCCCTGTCCCTGGCAGGAGGCAGCCAACATAAGCAGAATCAACCAGACCAGTAAAGGGTCTTGCAGCATCGTGGGGGTTTTGGTTCACAGAGCAGAAATCGTGGGCTGGAGCTAAAGGGTGACATGTTAAAACTCAGAGTAGGTCAATCTGAAACTCCTCCATTATCAGTCCTATGAAATAATCCTCAACTAATGCAGAAAGAGAGGTGGAGGAACTGAGGTGTATCCTTGGTTCTACAACAGTAAGGAGAGGAAAGACATCTAAATTATTCTGTAATGATCTAAAGGAGACATCTCTAAATTATTTCTTGTTTTAGAATAAAGTTCCTTAACAAGTATTGACTACTAACTAAGAGGAAAATATTGAGCATGTTGCTTGAAGCAATGTTTCTGATTTCTTAAGCATATCTTCATAGCTGCCTTTACCCATTCCCTTCAAACACATTCTACAGGGTTGGGAGAGGCCAGGAAGAATGAGACATAAACAGTAAGTTGGCTTGTTGTTAAAAAAAAACAGAGTTGTTTTATACTTTTTCTCTGTGTAACAATATTCATGGCTTTTGGTTTTTTTTAACCCAGTTTAAGTTGCTGGCCAATAGAAAAAATAAAGCTTAAATCTCTGTACTGTGTGTGTGGCACAACTGATGAGCCAGGTGAGTTCTCTGCCTTGCTCAGATCCTGCTGCTGAGGAGCCAGCTCCTCAAGAAGATGAATGGAGGGACCAGGTAGGGAAGGAAACTGGGGGGGAGAGGCTGCTTCACATCCCTGCCCCTGCCAGCCTGGTTATGGTGAGCTGCTGTGGGGTGCTGCAGGCTGCTCCCCGCTGAGAGCTCAGGGTGCAGTACCTCAGGTCACAGGGGTTACTGGAGGGCATTTGAGGCTCTGATAATTGATGAAGGGGTCAAATGAGAACACAGGGGTTAATTATTTTGAGCTCGAGCCTAATGAGAAGGGGCAGTTTGGGGTAATGGATCAAAACCTGCCCATGCAGTCCAGAGGAGCCTGAGGCCTCAGGGTCACCCAGTGGTGTCACCCATCATTTGCCCTCTGTCCTGTTAGGATAGTGACAAGGGTGGTTATTAGCTTTATTTATATTTATTATTAATTAGTACTTTTATTATTAATTAGTACTATTCATTTATTTCATTAGTGCTTATTACAATCTTCTGTAAGCATTAGCATTTTTAGTGTTGGTATTAGCTATTAATACAATTTTAAAAAATTCTATTGTTGGGATCTATTAAATTCTATTTACAATATTATGTTCTAGGATGCAGTGGCATAATCACCTCTTGCAACCTAAAACTATGATTATTCATTAGAATGAATAGCAGATTTATTAATATTGGTAGTTATTAGTGTATTATTAGCTGCCACAGGGGTATACATGTGTCCTTTTGGAAATTCCATGGGATTTGGACCTGACCGGGGCAGATCAGAAAGCGGGGGCAGGGCGATGCCGTTTTCCATCGTGACCTGTCGGCTGTGACTGCCCGGTGCCGGCGCTGTCCCCGCCCGCGGCCGCGCGGTGGCGATGGGGACACGGCGGTGTCCCAGCCCCGGGAATGCCGCACGGGAGGGAGCGCCGCGCCTTCCAGCCCCAGCGATGGCCCCGGGTCTCCGGCTGCAGCAGCGGGCTGCTCACGCAGGACAGGCTGACAGCTGGACCTGGCCTGCCCTCGGCTCTGAGCTGAGGTTTTGCGTTTGCCTGTGCAGGACAGACAGACACGGCTGGCTCGGGAGTGGCGGCGTGAACCAGTGCCCCGCTGCGGGACTGCTCTGCATTCCCGGGATGCACGGGTAGGACAGGAATGTGACACTGAACGCTTATGGGACCTCCTCCCGAGCCCCAATTTCCAGGAGAAGTGAGATGAAGGTGGAGTAAAACGGAGAAGGAAGGGCTGTCCTGTTCCCCTGTGTCCTTAGGAGTGCGGTGTGGCCAGAGCCACCCTCTCCCACCCCCAGAGGGGAATTAACACCCTTTCTGCAATACTGTCGTGGTGTGGTGTCTGTGAATGTCTGGAGCAGCGTTTCTAAGCATGAAACTATTGCTTTAAAGCAACTTCTCTTTCTCTTTGAAAGAGCTTCCGCAGTGTTCGTGATCAAGGTGTAGCTGCCATCTTAGAGCATCCCCACTCCCTCAGCTCTCTGGGGTGCTTCCCCCCTCTTGAGACAGCACCACAGGCTTGTCTCACCTCGGACCTGGAGATTTCAGCTGTGCTAATTGTCCTTTGCAGCGCTTAGCCCAGGGTCTGCACTCCTGGGGTGGCCAGGAGGTCAGCACAGTTTGCTCAGGAGTAAAAGGGAGAACGGCTGTAGTCGTAAGCAGTTTCTGCAAGAGTCCAGCTTTGGGCAGTCACTCTATTGTCAACAGGTTTCAAACAAGATATGTTACACCCACCTGCAAGGCTCCTTCTAACCGCGAACCAGTTCACAGACATGCCCTTTCTTCTCCTGCCATTTAACTGGGGGGAATTTTTCCCCCTAGGGAGGCCGTGGTGCCCTTTTCTTTTGCCATTTATGAAGCCTCCTTTCAGTGGTGATTGTAATGTCCTTGTTTTCCTGATGGGCTGGGACTGAGCACGGCTGCAGCAGTGGAGAGAAAATCGCGGCTCAGGCAGTGATCCTCTCCTCCCTGGTGAGACAGGACAAATAACAGCCTGCTTGGGAAAGGCTAAGGGGAATGCTCTCTCCTTTCTCAGCTGGCCACGGAGGCAAGGGGAAGCAGATTCATGTGGTGCTTTCAAAGATGACAAATTCCTTGTGGGGAGGGAGTAGTACTCTCAGACGAGCTGTAATCACATCACATGAGCAGCAAGGATGCTGATGCCCCCCCAAATGCATTCAGTGACTCATTCCAGCATCACTCCAAGTGCACCATTCTGGGGTTCTGAAGTCCTCTTAACGCTCCGCAAAGGAGGCTGCTCCTGCGTTCCGGCTGCCGGCGTGGGGCCGAGGCCATCAGCATCAGTAGCTTTCCCTCTTCTGATTACCCTCCTTTCTGCAAAAATGAGCTGCTGAGCATAAAGCACTTCCAGGTTTCATTTTTCTGTGTAGTGAACTGTGTTGCTGACAAGAGAAGAGCGGTTTCTACCCACAGGGAGTGTAGGGAGAGCCCCGTGCCCTGGCAGGGCTGATCCTGGCACCGGCTGCTCTGTCCCTGCATTGGGACAGCAGCAGCCAACCCTGCCCCCCTGCAGTCCCAGATGTGACTTTGACAGCTGTGACATGTGTCCCTGGCAGCCATGGGGGCAGCGTGAGGGTCACACTGAGCCCCTTGCACCCCAGAGACAACCAAAGCAGGCACTGACACCGGGGTGCAGAGGTGTGGGGTGATGCTTTATAGCTTTGACCCTATCTGTGTGTACGTACATTTGTAGATCTCCAGCCATGCTGGAGGATTTCCATTGCACACCAAAACCCTTACAGGTGAGGTTTGTATTTCTTACTTTGCTCAGAAAGGCTGGAACCCCTTTATCCCAGAAGTCTGACACCAGAAAAATGTGCTTGATCCTTCCGGAGTCCTGGTTCCCCTCTCCTTCTTCCTCAGTTCCTGGACGAGCTTCCTGTTTAATCACATTTTTACCCTCTCAAGCAGTCTTAAGCGACTAGTTGCTTTCTCATGTTGTTCTACATGCTTTGATTCCTTGCTGCCCGTTTTGGGATGCAGAATTAAGCAGTAATGACCTGAAATGTGAGGCAGCAGGCTCAGGTTTTGAACTTCAGCTGCTATCTTCACTCCTAGAGGATGTCAGCTCAGTTCCCTCCAGACTGAAATAAGAGCTAATGTCATTACAAAATGGCATCTGAAGGCATGTTCCTCCATACCTAGCTCTTGTGGTTCTTCTTTTGCATGTTATTCCTTTGTTATATACTGAGCATCATCAAGACCTGTTTTATATTCACCTAAATTAAATCTTGTCCCATTTAAATGTGCCCAGCTGTCTAAGATATCCCAGGCTAATTCACATTTTGTCCTTGTGTTTTCCACCCGTCTTCCATCATCGTTCCACAAACATGATCAACATTATAATTTATTTCCTTTTCCTCCTTCCTCCCTCTCCAACCGCCCTTTTTCAGGTTTTTAATAGCAACCAGTTAAAGGCTGACATGCTCTTTCCTCTGCTGAATGCCTCGTGCTCTGTGGATGGGCTCATGAATGATTCAGTTGTTTAGGCTCTAGTTGGCAGTTGTGGCAGGATTATTCAAAAGAAACATTTGATGTTGTCTACAGTTCCAGATTAAAAAATCCTGAACCCCAAAACAGGGAGCAGAGCCCTAAATCATGGAACAGTGAAGAAGCTTGTATATGCATTAAATAGATTTTTCACATGTATTTTGCAGTTCACTTAGGTAATGTCGTGGGATCAGGCTATTAAAATCACAGTTCCAAAAAAATGTGGGCTCTTGGCCCCCTTTACACCAAAAAACCAACTCTGCCTTCAGGGAGTGAACTGAATTTTAACAAACGTGGGCGAGAAGAGGCAGCATTTCACAAGCAGAGCAGTAGGTTGGCGGCGATGTGGTTGCGGTTCTGACTGGAATACAGGAGTTGTGTCCCCAGTCTGCCTGAAGGTTTGAGGACACCTCTTGTACCAGGGTTTTTGGCAAAGCTCATGACCCCTTTGGTGAAAGGAGCAGCTACTCAGATTTTACTGGTATTGGTGCTGGTGCTAGAGGAGAGTGGAAGAGCAGAGAGCAGGAAAAGTCCATCCTGCACCTCCTGAGTGAGAGCTGAGCTCCTTCTCACTTTGAGCCCTGCACCAGGGCCTGCTCAGCACGATAGACAAATTAATTCCTAGCAGTGTTTCCTTCTCCTTGTCCTCTTAGATTGAAAACTTCCTTTTAGTGCCTGTACAAGCTGTGCCAAACTCCACGGAGCCCCAGTCGCAGCTGCACCTCTTCAGCTCTGCCTGTAATGTAAGTAACAATAAAAGTACTGCTCCAAAGGAGTTATGACCACACAAAACTGCTGAACTCTGGTGGCACTCCTCTTCAAAATCCATTCTGGTTTAGAATCACTCATTTTTTCTGGTTTCACATAGCCTGGAGCTTTGAGTAAACTTGATTCTGCTCTTGCAGGCAGAGGTTTCTGGAATGTGGATGCAAATAGCTTCTGCTCTCCATGCATTGCTACTCTTTTTTCACTGCTTTAGGATTCAGAGTCTTTCTCAGAGACAGGTCCAAGGATGCTGCTTGTCTCCATGGGGAGGACCAGGTGCTGCCAGCCTGTGGGTTAACTGTGAGCAGGAGCTAGGCTGGAGCAGAGAGGGAGTTTGGGGTTTGGGGAGAGTGAGACAGTTCCTGCTTCCCCTGCTTAGAGCCAGTTCAGGGCCAAAAGTTCACCCTTCTGGTCCAGTTTTTTAGTACCACTTTTCCCCAGGACTGCATCTTGGAGGAGGCAGCAAGCCGCAGTCCCCTCAGGTGCTCCCACCTGCCCCACACACAGACCCTGCAGGTAGCAGCAGCCTGGCTGACATCACCTTCTGGGCAGGGGTCAGGAGCAATGGGCTGTAATTAAGGCAATTATGGTTTTAGTAAGGCATAATTGAGCTGATGGCTTTTTTTTCCAGTCTGCATCCTGGATAACATAGAAGCCAAGCTCTGAGCTTGTTTTTGGGGTTGTAGGAGGCAAACGTTCACCTCTTGTTTCCTCCAGCTAATTAATCCTGTCCCCAGTCCTGCTGGAGGTGGCAGGAGATGCCCCTGGTTGCTCTGAATGAAGTTGGCTTGTGCCTGAAGGTTATTTGAAGGCTTGAAACTGCTCCCCAACATCGCTTTGCAGGGCTGGGTCTTCCCTTCTGCTCCTCTAGTCCAGGAGAGGGGGTCTGGCACCAGCCATGTGGTTAGGGTTAGGAGTTAGGAGTTGTGGAGGGAGATGGGGAAGCCCCATCCTTCACAGCCAACGGGGTCCTGCCCTGGGCCAGCCTGCGGGACGAGCTCTGTGCTGATAGAGGCCGGGAAGCCTGGGGGGCTTTATTTGGGGCTGCTGTTTGCAGCACTGACACAGCTGGGGCTGGGGAATCACCTGCAAGTGAAGTCAACCTTAGACCTCATGCTCTCAGCTCTTGAGTTCTTTGTGGTGGCCCAGATCTTGGTGGGAATGCTTCTTCCTGCTGGGAAGCTGGCAGCAGCCGTCCTCTCCCGCAAGCCTCCTTGCACCAGTTGCAGTGGCAGCTTGGTAGCGACCCTCTGGAAGGGACACCTGCCAAAGGCTGGGGATGAGCAGCAGAGCCAGGACCAGGCACGTGGCACCTGGCCCAACACCCTGTGCCCATGCTGTCCCTGATGGTTGCTGAGGAGCACCGCAGCCACACTCTCCTGCCCTCACAGGCAGCTCACAAAAGCATCTCAGCTCTTTCCAGACATCTAGCTCCTGTCATCTGGTGGGATTAAATCCAGCCTATATTACATCTGCCTAAAAGTTTCCTGGGGACCTGGGGCTCAGCTGCTCCCTGGAGTAGCATCTTATGGTGTCTCTGTAACTCAGGTACCAACATGACTTTAATACAACTTTTTAAAGTATGCATTTGTATCTTGTAAGCCCTTGAGTACAGCAGAGTCCCTTTTATATTGAAATTCAGGATTCTCAATAACATTTTATTATGAGGATTGCTATTTTTGGAATTGCTGTTACTCTGTTATGAGCAGGGCACCTAACATCCTTCAATATGAAATCATTAAGGGCACAGCAGAGTTCATTACAGGGGCATTTCTCTGGATTAAGAACAAATCAATACCACACACTAATATCACAGCCTGCTACCTGACTTTGGTCGCAAATAGCACATCCAGAGGCAGATGCTCTTCTTTTGGCCTCTTGTGCTCTTCTTCCAATATCTTATTTACTGTTTTCCCCCAAGCTGTTGTGATGGATTTATGAGCAGACAAAATCCAAAGGTTGTTTTTCCTTGAGCTACCTGAATATTGTAGCTTTTAAAATAAAGAAGAAAGAAATAACCAGCTTAAGTTTGTGATATTGCAGTAACCTCATATGCAATATGACTTCCCTGCTTCTGGAACTTGGCTGAGGGAGCTGGGGTTGTTTTGCCTGGAGAAAAGGAGGCTCAGGGGTGACCTTAACACTCTCCACAACTTCCTGAAAGGAGGTTGTAGCCAGGTGAGGGTTGGTCTCTTCTCCCAGGGAACCAGTGACAGGACAAGAGGACAGTCTAAAGCTGTCTAAAACAAGATTTAGGTTGGAAATAGGGAGGAATTTCTTCACAGAAGGCGATTAGACACTGGATTTTGGCTGCCCAAGGAAGTGGTGGAGTCTCCCTTGGAGGTGTGTAAGGAAAGACTGGACATGGCACTTAGTGCCATGATCTTGTTGACATGGGGCGTTCATGGACTTGATCCTGTCACAGGTCTTTTCCAACCTAATTGATTCTGTGAACCCCCCTGGAAGTGGATGTACAGAAAGGTGTGAAGGCCTGAAGCTCTCTCTAGTTGTGTTTAGTTGATCACATTCAGAATTTAGAATAAGTTTCAGATATTTTGAGTTAGGAATGCACCTGAGGGAGATGGGATGGGAGGGAGAAAGGATGATAGCTTACAAGAAGTCTCCAATAGAAGGGAGAACTCTGCTGCCCAGGTATGCCCTGGAAAATTCCCTTCCTTCTTTTGTGGAGACGTGCCCTGGTTGAGATGTGGAAGCAGTAGGAGTCTGTTGAGTTGCTGGGCATGCTGCCCTGGCTGGGGGCAGGGGGTGAAGGTAAACACAACTGTTGTGGTGGGGCTGGGCCAGTTTGGCCCCAGCCACCACGAAGGAGCTTCAATCAGACAGTGCATGACCACCTTGATCCTGGGTGCAGGCTCCTGCTTTGTTCTGGACAACACAGATCCCAGTCCTGGGCCTGTCCCAAAGGAAGTTTGCCCACCTGAGATGAAGGCAGGATAAAAGTGTTTAACTGTGGGAGTGCCAGGCTGGCAGGAACCACCGGCTGCCCTGACTGTTGCTCAAACACCAGGAATATCCCAAGATGTCTCTGGCTGAAGCTGAACTGGGAGTTTCTCCGTGGTGCTGCCCCCAGCTCCTGCTGCACTACATTAATTTGGTTGAGTAGCAGCTCAGGTCACTGATACAAAAGCTGCCAAGGCCAATGGCATCTGTTTCTCTTTATTTATTAGAAGCAATTTTTCATCAGTGGAATTTAATTATTAGTTTTTTGCTTTTAAAAAATGTTGCTTAATGGAGGAAAGCAGCCCTTTGTCTAGGCTGCATTTAATGCTGAATGGATCCAAAGGGCTTTTTCTTTAAGCTGTTTTGACAATAATATTAAAGAAAAAAAAATAAAATCAAGTTGGTGAAGTGTGGAGCTGTAGGCCATCTCTGTAATGATCTGAAGCACTCAAGCCCTTATTAACTTAATGCTTTCATTTACTAGCTCATTCCTGGAGGAAGACCTTCTAGTCAAACTGCTATTGCTTTTTTAAAAAAACTAAAGTTAGTAATTGCTTCAGCTGCACATCTCATTACAAGGAAAGGCCTACAGCCTAGAGCAGCAGTCATCTGATTTTTGTTTTTAAATTTTCTGTGGGAATTTCAGTAAAACCTCTTGTTATACCTCCAGCCCATGTGTTAGCTATTGAATTGCTGCCTATAAATTTATAAACTCAACTAGAAAAGTACTGAATTCCCACTCTCTTTGGGAATGGGAGGCTCACGGGCTTGGCTGTACCCATTATGGTATTTGTGAGGAGCCGGGTGGGGCCCATCAGCTGGTGGGTAGGGGCTGTTCACTGTTGGGAGGAGCACATTCCATTTCATCAGGGCAGCCTTTAGCCCTGAGTAGGTGCCACTGTTCTCATTACCCTTTACCCCATTGTTCCATAAAGTTGATGTTTCTCCCTTCTCCCTCCAATCATTGCCTTGGAAGGAGCACAGTTTCACATGCACTGCTGGAGGGAAGACTTCATTAAAGAGGAAAAAAAGAAAGGGGGAGGCACTTTAAGGCAGCTTTCAGTAAATAGCTGGGGATAATTGGGCTTTAGCTGTGTTCTTATAAACCTTCTGGATTGCTGGGTACAGTGATGCTAAATTGCTGCAAAAGCTGATCTCTAAATTGCTGCAAAAGCTCAGGGCAGCAGCTTTCCATCAGCAGTTCCCACTCTGGGCTCTGCTTAGTGTCAAAAAGTGATTTTTTTTAATCTGGTTAAAAATATTCCACTAGAATTTGAGGACATATGATAGGGGTTGCTGATAAGAAGGATGGAAGAAGACACCAGGGATTGGGTGAGGTTAGGCTACTCCTTGTTGCTAATCTCTGATGGTTTCTGAAGGGTGGGATGTGCCATCTCAGAAGTTCAGAAATGGAAACCGAGGCATTGCACTGGCTTCCCAAGGCTCACATTAACTACCATATATGTTCTTGTCAAGGCCTGTCCCTAAACAATACACCATGAGCTGAAGCCTTTTTCTCTCTTTGAAAGACAGAAGCAACGATGTTACGTGGAGATGGGCAAAGGGAGTCTCTGCTGCTGCTGTGGACCAGCCTGGAGAATGCAGAGTGGAATAGGATGGACCCAAAGTACCTCAGGAAAGATTCCCATTGAGTTTCATGCACTTGCAATGGGTCTCTGGAGAGATGTTGGCAAGGAAAGTGACATTTAGGTAATCTCTGAAGAAATTCAAAGCTTGTAGATACAGCTGTGGTGAACCACTAGAAAATGTGGAAAGCAGCAGCTCAGAAAAGGTCAGTATCTAAAAGTGGGTGCTGTGCGCAGCTGTCCTACTCCTAGCACTGATTTATTTAAAGTTTTTTTAGAAGTACATATTTTCTTGGAGTTCTCTAAGTAAACCTGCTTTTAAAAGAAGGAGATTTGATGTCCAAAGAAAGAGTATTCAGTATTTATTCTTCCTACCTCCAAACGCAGCCTGTGGGATGGGCAGTGTGTTAATTCAAAATCATTGGTGCCTACAGAAAGGCTTGACCACAGCCTTTTCCACTTGCCTTTTTAACTGCCAGGGTTCTTGAGCTCCCTAAAGTCTGTGGGCTTTTAGCTTTTTGTCAGCTGTTCCATGCCTTTCTTTGATCTTTAGTTTTTCATCTCCTAAAGAGCAGGAAATAATGAACCCATTTTATTAAAACACTTGCATTGTATTTGGGAGGGATAAATGAAGGGCTTTCCTGCATGAATTTTCTGGCTTGGCTGTTACAAGACTCAGTGTTGAACACAGGAGCAGATGTATCCTGAAAGTAATTGTGGGGAAGCTCATGTGGTGCTTGGGAACTCGGTGGCTTCAGCCCCACTATCGGTGCCCTACAGCACAAGAGAAGGTGGAGCTCACCACAAAGGATGACTGACAAGTCTGGAAGATGTGTCTTCATGGAGAAGGAGAAATTAGATCAGGGGTGCAAACCCTAACATTTTTGCATGACTTGGCTCTACATTCCCTATGTATTTCTGGAAGGGAGTGTGATGGAGAAATCACTGAGGGTTTAAACAGGACCTACACCTGTGTACATACTGTGCTGCTTCCAAACACCAGCCCAAAGAAAAGCCTTGCAGCTGCCCTGAGTGGCAGGAGTCACTGCAGCTGAAGATAACTTCTTACCATTTATTTCCTTTGATGGCCTTATGCGCTAGAGATGCACATGGTTGAAGTCTGCAGCAAGATCTAAAGTTGAGTGCCTAAGCCTTGGGCGCCTCAAACAGCTTTTCTTAGCGGAACTTAACAAAATGAATTAATCCTGGACACCCGAGTGGTGTAGGGCACCACAGGCTACCAGGTCATTTTAAGTCACACTGAAGTTAATGAAAAGACTCCCACAGACTTCAGTGGGCGACACATCAAACCATCCATCATGGCAGAGCCAAAGGTCTGGCTACGTGCTCTCTGTCCTGGGTTTTCAAACATCTTTATTGTGCTGTTGCCACTGAGCAATTAAAAATGCTTTCTCACTGGCTGGGGGAACTGAATAAAAATTGGAGCTGAAAGCAAAGCCACAATGTAAATCATGGTGCAAATGCACTGAAGGGGAAGGCAAATCTATGTTGATATTCTGGGCAGTCAGAGCCAGGTAGAAGAAGCATTATCTTGCAGATGTCTCAGTTGAGAAGTTTCAGTAATAAGAAAATCTTGCTGGCTAGTTGAGCTTAACTGGATGTACATGGGTCTGCTCTGGGAGGGGTCAAAGTAGAAATGCTATTTTCTTACTGGGATCTATACTGAAGTTAGAAACTATTTGGAATTAAACTGATTTTAGAGGCAAATAGGCTATTTGGGTGGTTTGTGGTTGTTTTGTTTTGGTTTTCTGTTTTCTTTTTTCTTTTTGTCAGAGCAAGGATTGATTTTTCTTGTAGGACCATTTGCAGGGAAAGAGGTAGCTCCTGTTCTGGATTCTCACAAATTATTATCAGTGAAATGTAGCTTTGTAGCCACAGGGCTATTTAGACATCTTGATGGAAATACACTTCTATGGGGGTTTGTGTGATGGTTTTAATCAGGATTTTGAGAGTTTTCATATTTCTTTTTATAGACAAGAAACATATACAAGAAGTCAGACTTTAGTATCTAATTCCAGACTGCATTTAGGGAAAAGTCATGGGAAGAATGAAAGCCCAGCACCCATCTCTCAGTAAATCACCCTGGGGCAAGACCCTCACAAGAGGTGGTTTTTCAGAGCAAAATTAATTTTGAGATGTAAAACCTGAGGCTCATTACAGATCCACACAAAAGCATTTCACTTCTTCCCAGCAGATGGACTCAGAACTATCATAAAGAGTTTTTTTTTTTTTTTTAAATTGTCATTTCAAGAAACATAAAGCTTTCCAAGCATACACAGCTTGGTGCTGATGCTCCAGGTTGAAGCTGGATGCTGAGCTCCATAAACAGGTTCCTCTGTACTTTCATGACCTCAGCTCCTACCACGTGTTGCAGGCACACTTTATTATTTCGGTATGACTGTGATGTATGAAGAGAGGCTGTAGCTTGGGTGACAGGGGGTCTTCTGTCACACTTCTGATTGTGACTGCTTGTTTTCCCAATAACAGGTGTGCTGGTTTGGCTGGGCCAGAGCTAATTCTCTTCACAGGGGCTGGCATGGGGCTGTGTTTTGGATTTGTGCTGAACACAGGGTTGATAACACAGAGATGTTTCTGTTATTGCTGAGCAGGGCTCACCCAGAGCCAAGGCCTTTTCTGCTTCTTGTACAGCCACAGTGTGAGGGAGCTGGGGGTGCACGGGAGGAGACACAGCCAGGACAGGTGACCACACCTGACCAAAGGGATATTCCAGACCAAATTGTATCAGTATGTAAAGTGAGGGGGAAGAAGGAGGAAAGGGGGAAACATCTGGAGGGATGCCATTTGTCTTCCTGAGAAACTGTTACACCTGATGGGGCCCTGCTCTCCTGGAGGTGGCCGAGCACCTGCCCACTCATGGGAAGCAGTGAATTAATTCCTTGTTTTGCTTTGCTTGTGTGCGCTGCTTTTGCTTTCCCTATTAAACTGCCTTTATCTCCACCCACGAGTTTCCAGCTTTTACCCTTCTGATTCTCTCCCCAGAGAGAACTGTTCCTGCTGCTGGGAAATGATGGAATGGCTGTGTGGGGCTTGGTTGCTGCCTGGGGTTAAACCATCACCTGGGTTAGTAGGAGCCCTGTAACAGACTTGAAAAATTGTAAAGTGAGTAAGTGACTGCAGAGGAGTGGTGGCATTTTTGTATTTTTCAAAAATCTTCCAACTGACAATTCTTCATGTAATTAAGGACTGCATATTCAGTACCATTTATCCTCTTTTTTTTTTCCCCACTGCTGTCTATCTGTTGATTTTGTTAAGGGCTTCTTTTTCTGGTTGAGGGAAAATGGAGGCTTTTTTATTTCTTCTGTGTATACACATCTTTTACATTGTCTTGAAAAACTGTGGTTGTTGTAAGCATATTTAATGGCTCTTCCCAAAGACATCTGGCAGGTTAGAAAGCAGATCCAATACTCTTACGTTAATAACTGCTGCAGAAGGTAGCACAGGGGAAGTGACAGCAAAAAGGGAATTACTTTCCTAGTTACCAATGAGCAGAGAGTGAAAGATGGGACTTACAGAAATCCACTGCAAATTCCAGACTCTTTCTGTAACAGGATCTAAGCTCTGCTTCTGCTCCTAACCCTCCCAAGGACAAAACCCTCAAGGATAACCTTTCACGTGATCACGATAAACTGCTTTGCCACATTACAGAAATGGCGTTTTTTGGTTAATGCTGCATTTGCAAACTCCTGAGGAAAAGCTGTGATGCATACTGGGTGTCAAGGGCTGCATGAGCCGATATTAGTGCCTGCTGTGATTTAGTCTTGCTGCTCAGGTGTTTTTGCGACTTCTTGGGTAACATCTGTCTGAGGGAGTGATACCAGACTGCTATTGCCTTCCACTTGCACCCTGGTTTTGAGAATAGTAATGAGAGCAAGCAAGGTGGGTTTTTCTTTTTCCTTTGCATTCTTTGAATGAGGCCTGCTGTGTTTTTGCAAATTGCGTTTTCATTATTAAGTATTTAGGAGCCATAACTTTTCGTATCAGACAACTTGGCACTCGCTTTGAAAAGAAACATGTTATTCTAAAGCAGAAAATGAGATTAGAAATTTGCTTTTGCAGATAGAACCAAGTCCTGTCAGCTCGTCTAATCCAGTTCCTTGGCAGTGATGCAGGCCAGCTTTCTGCACGGCATTCCTGCACGGCTGCCTCTGCCAGACGTTCCCGTCTGGGCTGCTGCGCTCCCAGTGCAGCTCACGGAGCGAGCGCGGGGCCCGCCGATGGATCTGTGAACAGGCTGGCACCAAGGGCTGTGTCACACCCCACTCTGACAGGGAAAAGCATCCCACACAAGTTCACTTGGGAAAGGTCATCCTCTAGTTCACTCTCTTTTACCAAATAGCCTGAGAGAGAAGTGAAGGGCTTTTTTTGGTTTGTTTTTATAGCGCGTTCAGCTTTCTAATACAGCAGGCATGCAGAACATAAGCTACCCAACCAACTATGAAACAAATGCTAGAATTAACTGCTTAATTCTCTTTGCATTAGGGTAAAGCACAGGTTTTAAGATGTCTTCAGTGAAGAATTGCTGAATATGAGAAACATCTACTACTGCCTTCTAGTAAATTGAAAAGCAAGTTCAACTGTAAAGATTGGTTGGGTGATAGCCAAAGGCAAGCAGCGGTTGTGCATCTTGTTTTGTGAGACCATCTAGTTTTAAGCTTTGTGGGTACAAGTTTGATCCTGTAAGCACATTAAATAATTACTATTTCTGTAAACCCAGGGTTTGTTCAAATCAGATCCTTCGTGCTACAGAAAAAAATCCTCAGAGATACTTCTTACCCTGCAGCTGATACACGTGTGCCAGAAGTTTAACTGCACCAAGGAGCAACAGACTGCATCCTAAGGAATTACCACCTTTTCCAGCCCATTCTCTACTGGGCTGCTGTAACGATGAACTAATGCTGCATTTGCACAGAATCCCAAACCCACACAGGTGTAGGAATGGGCATCCTTCACTTTCAGGTAAGATGGGTGTGTCTGCCTGTGCACACACCATGCACAACAAGCATCTTCTGCATGTCAGAGAACAGAGTGAAAACGTGATCCAACTTCCAAGCCGATTGTGCAAGAGGAAGGTGAGACCTCTGCAGAGGGTTGGTGCCTGTCTGGGTGTAGGTGACCTTCCCCAGCCCTGCAGCTCCAGCTGCCCTCTCTCCATTCCAGCCCCTCTCCGCTGGGCCGGGCAGCACCGCAGCACACGCGCAGCACAACGTGAAGTCACTGAAATGACAAGCGGTGGAAAGCGTCTGTACCAGCCACAGAGGGGTGCAGGTGCTTGGCAGAAGCAGCACTTTGATCCTGTTCACACCAGCACGCCTCAGTTCTCACATCCAGTGTTCTCCGTGGAGACACCCAGACATGTTTTGCTTAAATGAAGGCACTGCACCATCTGAATCAGTTTTTGTGATACAGCAGCCCCAGTGATTGGTAAGGACTGGGGTAGAGAACACAAGTTGACTTTAACTGCGGTGGGAAGTGTTCCCTGCAGGCTCCAGCAGCTTTCTGGAGCAATGCCTCACAAATTTACCCACTTCCATGTCACTGGAACCACAGTTCAGTCCTGTGCTTCCAACCCTTGCTTTCCTAGTGCAGGACACTGAACTGGGTACTCAGCAGTACCTCTAACCTTAAGGTAACCAGCAAGATCCAAACATACACTTTACCTCATCCAGGAACTGTAGGAAGGCTACAAGGGAAAAACCTCCTTTATTTCAACATTTTAATGAAATACAAGTTTTTCTACATGAACAAACATTTGGTTTTACTGGCAGAAGCATCTAGAAGTTCACAACTCCAAACCCAGACTTAAGCTTCCAAACCTTTAATCTCTAAATCTTGGTTAAGTGGACTTCATCATTTTGTTGTTTCCTTGAAAGAGGTTAGTGGCTTGGGGCAGTATCCTATCCAGAAGATAAACATCTCTTGATGGTTGCACTACAGCTGGCTTTCATCCTTTACTGCCTGAAGTCCAGTTTCAAGTTTAAATTAGAGATACGTTCCACATGGCTTGCAGCACAGTGCTTTTTCCATCTCATTTCTCCAGGGGTGCATAATTCAAAAGCTTCTCAATCAGATCCACATGGGCGAGGAGCATTCTGCGGCAGCAGTATCTCTTCAAGCCAAGGGCATCCAGGGCATCTCTATTAACGAACAACAATTAAAAATGATAACGGATGAAGTGAGTCAGAACCACTTGTGTTTCCTAAGCAACACACTGATTACTTTGAGCTCAGTCATAGAAGAAAATTTTTTTGCAGTTCAGACAGACAGAAATTCAGCATGTGCTGTTAATGCCCTTTTCCACTTAGTGATGTTGACAGTGTGTTTGCCCACTCTCCAGCTGGCCAGAGCACAGGATTTGCTGCTGAGAAGGGTCCCCAGCTGCCACAGCTTTCAGAGGGCACTGTTTTAACATGTTTCTGTAAACTGAGGATGATTCTCGCCTATTTCACAAGATAAATTTAAGATCTGAGCCACGCTAAAAAGGTGAGATATACAGAAACTAAAATAACTTGGAACGCAACCTCCCCCACACAGGGATGCTAATTCTGAGGACGGCTACAATCCTTCCCAATTCCCATTAGGGAGAGCACTCAGTTATACAACCTGCCCTCTGCATATGTACAAGTAAGTATGTGCAGACTGGTCAAAAATCAGTGTTTTACAGTCTTTCCACTGAATTCCTTCAGAGCGACTGCTCCGGGTTCTGATGTTTGGGTAGAGGATGTTGAGTCATCCTAGCCTAAACCACTACGTGTATCTCCCAGGGCTGTGGCTACCAGACCTCTTAAAGATCCTGATACTACCGAGATCTTTAGCTCCTGCCTATGAACCATGAAGCCAGTCTGATACCACTTCAGAATGTGACATTCATGAGACATGAGTGATCTCAAGGTCTTTAGACCGATATAATGCAGTGCAATAAAGCATTAGCTCAAAACAAACTTAATTTCCTGGAGATTGTAATTCTCCTCTAGGAATAAGCCAGTGGATACTTTTCTAAATATAAATGACTGAAAGAAAGCCTCTGCCTAAGCTGGACCATGGTAAAAGGTTGTTTGGTATCAAGCACTACAGTCTAACTGCAGGAGCCAACTTCCAGAGACTTCTCTGATGTCACAGTACTTGCAACAACTGATAGTGCAGCAGGGCTGCTCATTCTAGGACAGCACCTGCAAAACTTGTTTTAGAGAAATTTAAGAACTGTTGGGCATTTTAAAGAATGTTTATAAATAACATCACATGATGCCTCAATTTTCCGAAACACTTGAGAACAAAACCATCTGATGATGATCTGTTGATAGGTAAATTTTAGGAGCTATCTGGAGAGTTCTGAACTCTCATATGCAGTTATCAGAGATATAAAATACTAACATTAATCACAATTTCCAAAGTCATACTGTATACTTTAAGACAGCTTTAGTTGTACTTGCCATTTCCTCCAGCTTCTGAGGGCTTGTGGAAAAAAGAGCACTTTAAAGGGACAAACAGAAAGGTGTGGGTGTCTTTTTAAATTACTGATTCTTTAGACAAGACTTTGCACTTTGTCCATCCCTTTCTTAAGCCACCATTAACAGAGATTCCCATACTGCACTGTAAGATATTAACTGTTTGATATCTGTAAAGTCTTATTTCTTACACCATAATTGCGTTACTTTGAACAAGCATCCCAGAATCAAGCCAGTGACCACAACAATTGTTTTCAAGTGAGAATTTGTCAATGGCAAAACTCCTATACAAAAGCAGAGAAATAATGAAGATGGGGAAAATATTAAAATGTAATGCCTACAATATAAGTCAGAAGCACTATTAAAAAGGTCCCGATAAACTAGTATGAGTGATAAATAATTGACAGCCTATGGTGTTGTAATGCTTTTAACTCCATATATGAAAGAAATAAACTTACCTGTAAAAACTATTAGGATCCCCAACCACTTGAATGCAAACCAAATAATTTTCTTTCTACTTAACATCTACTTTCTACTTCAACATCACTTAAATTTTTAACTTCTTTTTCACTCCTCTGAATTGCAAAAATCCATGGATTTTTTTTTTTGTTTCATACTTAAACTTGATGAAAATGTAAGTATTTCTTTAGTTTTCTTCTCAAAGCTTCTGAACTATTAGCAAAAACTGGCTGTGCAAAGGATGCACAGACTTCTTAACACAGAGTTGTCAGGATTATCAGTGGGGTATCCGAAGCAGTTAAAACTTCTTTCTCCAGCAAACCAGTAATTAACAATAAGTTTAGCAACCCCATGTTAAAATGCTTTTAAAAACCCCAAACAAACGCTAAACACTTCTTACACTTGTCACTTTTTTTTCCTTCTCTCTGTTCAAAAAACTGATCACGCTGGTGTCAAATTTGGGTATACAGAAGGTGAAGGGAAGAAACAAGCAAATGTGTACAGAGTTATGTGTTTGGAAACGTTTTGGGGACAAGGACACACGACTTGGCAACTTCTATACTGCTGCCCTGAAAGATTCAGTGAGGAAACAAGTACTTTGTTGCCTATTACAATTTCCAACCTTTGTTAAACGATTCAGAATGTACCTGCGGTTTTTAGTCTCTCTACGTCTCTTTCATGACTCCACAACCTCGCTCTTGTGCCTCTGACCCTACCTTGGCAGGGAGGTTGGACGAGATGATCTCCAGAGCTCCCTTCCAACCCCAACAGGTCTGGGATCTTATGCACTGTGTATGTCACCTAAGGCGTGAATCGAAGAACACAGCAATAAAACCCACCCTTCCGTGTACTCCGCCTGCAGAAGGCCAAGGTAGGCTTCCCACTTGTTCCCCACTATTTTGCCGCACGTGAAGCACCTGACCGGGATGATCATTTCTGCGCTGTGGCTGCAACGACACAAACACCGCGTCAGACCCCTGCGAAGCGACCGGACACCGCGCTCAGGGCTGCGCTTCCCCGCGACGGCTGTGGGGTGCGGAAGCCTGCCCCGAGGGCTCCTTGGAAGCGAGCGGCTGATCCCAATCCCAGTCCCAATCCCAGTGCAATCCCAGTCCCAATCCCAGCACAACCCCAGTCCCAATCCCAGTCCCAATCCCAATCCCAATCCCAATCCCAGTCCCAGTGCCAGTCCCGCCCGGCACCTCCGCGGCCCCGCGAGCAGCTCCCACCGCGCGCCTCCGCCGCCGATGGCCGCCGGCCGCCACCACCGCGCCCGGCCGGGGGAAACCGCGCCGCCGCCGGCCGGCCCGAAGCGGCGGGCGGCCGGGTTGAGCGGCCCTACTCCCCCCTGTGGTACTTGATGGTAGCGGCCCGCGGTACGGCGTCCCCGGCGGCCCAAGAGAGGGCGCGCGCGCGCGCGCGCGGGGGGGACGGGCTCGCGGCGGCGCTGGGCGCGCGGCGCGGTGAGTGGCAGCCGGGGCGCCCCGAGCGCTGAGCGGCGGCACCGCGACCGCCCCCGCGCCGCCTCCTCCCGCCGCGCCCGGGCGGGCACTTGTTGCATTGCGAGAGGGCTTCGGCGGCGGGCGGACTTCTCATCCCGTCCTGGCAGAGGTACCGCAGCGGGAAGCGCAACTGGTGGCTGCGGCGCGGCAGCCGCCCGCCCGGTCCGGCGGAGGGGTGAAGGGTGGGCATCCCGGCGGGCAGGGCTGAGGGGTGAGCCGGGGTGCCCCGCGGCAGCCCCGCGCTCCGCGGGCAGGAGCGCCGGCGCGGTGTGTCCTTCGCTCCCCCGGGGCAGGGGAACGGGGGGCGGTGGGAGCCGCCGCTGTCGCCGTGTCGCGACCCTGTCAGCGCAGCCTCGCCGCGTCGCTCGGGGCTGTTTGCCCGCGGTTCGGCGGCTCCCTCGGGCGGGAGGCGGCGGCACAGCCCGGCGCGCAGCCCGCTCCCGGCGCCGCGGGGCTGTTCCGCGGCTCCGCACAGCCCGGACAGGCGATGTCTCGCTGGTGGCACTCGCCCTCGAGCCCCGGCCGAGTTGCGGGCGCTGCGGTGGCTGCGGGTTTGCCGAGAGTTTCCAAACTCCGGGGCCGGCTGGGATGCGGCGCCGTCCCGTTAACTCGCGATGCCGCTCCGCCCTGCCGTGACCTGTGCTTGGCCGGGCTCCCGGAGGTGTGCGCTGCCCCCGGGCACCGCCTGCTGTCGCGGCAGTGCCCGCACCCAGGGGAACCTTTCGGCGGGGCCCGGGGCCGCTCCCCCGGCTCGGGGGGCAATCTGCGGCGGGCAGCGCGGCCGGTCCCGCTGGGCACCCGCGCCGGGGAGGTCTGGTGACAGAGGATAATGCATCTTGAAACTGCTTTACTCGTATTTCATTAATCTAAGGATTGGGGAAGCATTAGGCACGGGCTGTGTGTGCTTAGCAAAGGGAAGCGTGCTGTGATGGGCACAAACTTTGGGGACAGGCAACGCTGTTCTGGAGACTCTGGGATGAGGCATTACTCTGTCAGTCCTTATTGCTCTCTCGTTTCAGCGTTAGCGTTATGCTAATTGTCCTTGGGAGAGCAAAAATTCTCCTAAAGTGTTGTTATTTTCCTGCTAAAGTATCTGTGAGTTGGTTGATACGGTGCAGAGCGCAGAGCCATTAATGTCAGGCATATAAATAATTGTGTCTTAATGCACAGCTTATGTTAATACGTCTTTCGTGACTATTTTTTGAACGACTGGATTATTGACCCTCTGCACAGAAATGCCAGACCTAACATGAACTGAAAAAGAGCAAATAGTTTTGTTTTAATAAATAAGGGCTTGAGGTTGAAAGCATTTTTACAGTTCTATTGCTAGTGAAAAGACAGTAATTTTTGCAGTCCCAGGAATAATTATGCGCAGTTGTGAATGGAGCGAATTGACTTGGCACGGAGTGTAGACGAACCTCCTGCGATCTCTAGATTATGATCATTATTGTTATTGTAGGCCAGTGGGAGCCAAACTGTGTCTTTCCTTCTTATCCTTTGATTTCTTTCTTTTTTTGGTGGCTGGAGGGGGTGGGGAGTTGAGAATTTGAAGATTGTGCTTTGATGCATTTTCAGCACCAGGGCTCCAAAGTAATTTTCTTACTGAGCTGTGTGGTAAAAGGCATTTGTGTTTGGAGATGGAAATTTGCAATTGAGAGTGAGAAAGAGGGGCTGGAGCTGGGCTTCATAGGTAAGCCACATCATTAGATATAGGTTAGCATTTTATAGCTGCCTTGTAGAAATGTGCTTGCTTATTTCTTAAAAACAAAACTGAACTTTAACTTTTGGACCTAGTTCACATATCTGACTTTGCTTAGCATCTTTTTTTTCAAAGAAAAAATGTACTTGGCTTGCTCAAACACCATTATTTTAACTTCCTCATGTCTTTTCTGGGTAACCTGCTTTGGCTGGGTGATGGACCTCATGAACTAATAGATCTTTCATGGCTGTACCTGCTTTGATCCTAGAAATTGTAAAGAGTTTTATGAACTATGGCCTGGAGAGACTGCTACATACTGAAAACATTCTCTGCTTAACTTCATATATCCTCTGCTTAATCTGACCATTTGCCAAACTGCTGAAGTCTGTTTAGAAGAGCTGTGGGGGAATGTGCACACATGTGACTATTTGGGAATTAATCAGTGTTTTATGGGCTGTAGCTCACACTGATTAGGAGGACTGCAGCTTGAGCATTTGTGGTGTTGCCAGCTTTCCACTCTTGTTCAGGTGAGCTGGGTACTGATGACACTCAGCTGTTAGCGTTTAGTGAAATTTGATCTCTTCAACCATCCTTTTGAAGAGGCCATAAAGAATTCAAGAATTGGGTCTCTTTAAGCATCCTTTAAAGAAGAATTGCAAGAAGTGAAATCTCAGCTCCTAGAGCTAAAAGTGCAACTCTTTCTCACAGTAAGTTCTTACCACATTTCTGGTCTCTTGCCACCTTCAATAAGCAGCAGTCCTCAAACTGCTGATTCTTTGGGCCTTCAGGCAGCCTGCTGGTCAGAAAACCCACTGGAGCCCTCATCAGCGTTAAGCAGAAGAGGCTGCCCTAGAATTAATTGAGTTGAAGAAAGCTTGAGAACTGCAGGCTGCTTTCTTGATGTGCAGCTGGAGCAGCTTCTGTCACGTGTGGATTTGTTGTGAGGCAGTGCAGATAATACACCCGCCTTCTTCCTGTGATCTGAACAACTTCTGAAAGCTGACAGTGTTCTGACCCTCTGTCACTGTTGTGATGATGCTCCTTGGCATTTTTTGGTGGATTTAGATCTATAAAATGCAGCTAGGCATCACTAATCCATGGCATTGTAAGTGATGTGTACTGAAATCCTAGGCTGGTGATTAAGGAGTAGACCGTGCTTCCTGTTCTCCTATCCACAAAATGTAAGGGAAAATATTGCTGCTTGTTTAAAAAACAAACAGAAATGAAGTCAGTTAAGTGACCTGACTCATTGAACTACTCCTAAAATACTTCTGTAGCTAGAGTGGCCATATGACCTCATGCTGGCAGATTGCGTCTTTTCTGACCTTGTCTCTGTAATTAGGGCTGGAGGAAAGACTTGTGAGATCTCTGCACTTGCACTGGTAGCTGAGAAACTGGTAGCTAAAAGGTATTTTTTACTTTGGTGGCTGCAGTAGGTCAGGTTTAGGTGTGCACCCTCACGAGCCTGTAAAATTTTGACCTTTCACCACTTTCACCCCCTGTCGTTGTTCCCCTTCTTCTGACTTTGCTTATTCTGTGTACGTGTAAATAATGACCAGAACTGAAGATGTGGATCTTTTAAGATCTGATTTGCCAGTTGTATTCAAGGGTAGTGAATTGTTATTTAAATACAGGACTTTTTAGGAGAACTTTTCAGTGAAGGATTGTTTTAGTACTATTGATCATGATGCAGACTTTTGTAAAGCTGTGGGTAGCTCTGTTGGCCCTGCTTGGAGTTAAAAGCTCTCTTCCCTGTTGCTCCCTGTGGTCATTTAGAGAAAGAATGTGAACAATTTTCTCTCCATCTCCAACTAACACTCAGAATCCTGTGCACAATGGCAAAAGTACCATATTCAATGTTTTATTCCTCAGATCCCAACGAGGCCAGAGAGGGAAGACTCATAAGAAGAAGAGATGCACATGAATTGTGCATTGAGCAGTTAAATAGGACATTAGTCAGGAACTGAAATGTGACATGGAAAGTTTAACATATATAAATAATTTACATAGCAGCAGAGTCAGAGCAAGAGGGGAAAGATACAAAGACAAACAAACATGCAGGATGAAGCTTGGCTGTTATTTTTCCAGGCACATTTTCCAGTCCAAGCTTGCTAAATCCTGAAGACATACTCTTGGGCTTTCTCTAGTCCTGGTTAACTACTCAGAAGTGTGTCATTCATACTGTTCCACAAAAGGTGAAGGAAAGTGGCTCCCTCTGGAGCTATCTAGGGTGTCTTTGGAAGTCTTCTTTTCCCCTCTATAGCATGAAGGCTTAAAGACAGAATATAGATTTGTTTTCCCCTTGAGTTTTGTTTTGTATTTTTTTAGTGAGTGACTTTTTTTCCCCCAGCCCCACAGTGCAATTGGGTGTAGTGGTGTGAAGGTAGGGTAGTGGAGAAGGCCAAGGAGAAGAGGCAGGGATGATGGAAGCAGGAAAGATTTGTCTGCTGTGTAGAGCTTTGTGTTAGTTGCCCCACACACTGTTTAAGAGCTGCTCAGGCCCCTGGATTTAGCAAAACAAATACTGAAGCTGCTAAGCAAGGAGAAATGAGGAGAAATCTCTCTAAGCTGGGGATGTGACTGCAGCTCTACTGTAATACCATACAAGCCTGATGCTGCTGATTTCATTAAAAGCAGCATTCAGGGCCTCAAAGCAGGTTTTAATACTTGCTATATGTTTTTTTAAATATGCTGACCTTATCTGGTAAGCCTGTAATATTTGTTGCAATGAAGAACAGCTGCTGCATAAATACATATATCAGTTGCCAATTCTCTAAGCTGTGCTGAGACTGTGACTTGTTTGAAGCGGGGTTGCTATTAAAAGGCAGGTGGCAAGATGTTTATTTTGCACCTTGTTAATTGCTTGTTTTTCCTGCTGTAATTGGCTTCCTAATGGGGGCAGAATGCACTTGGTTTTGCACACAAAGCTTCATTAGTGACAACTGATGGAAAGGATTCAGAGGGTGGGATTTAGATGAAATATATATATATTGAGTAACAGATGTCTCTGCTAAATAGAGTATATGAGGAAGTCCTGTAGATGCATCCAAAAATGCAAATGTTTTCCCATAAAATTATTTAAGATGTTCTTGTGTTAGGTGTAAAGATTGCTGCCTATTATTTGAGAAGGGGGCAGAGATGTTGTTATTCATGTTATTTTTGTGGGGCAGAGATTTTGTTCTGCTTCACTGGACAGGAGTCAGGATGCTGGGATGGTGCTCTCTGCTCAGGACTCCTGGCATCCAGGTGTTCATGAAGATATCTTTGAGGATCTCTGTGGCATGTTTGGAGATTGCTCCTGCCAACAAACTGGGAGAGATGGTGAGCAGTGGTGGAATTCTGTAACTTCCTAAGATTTATGAAGCCATCCCTGCCTCTTGTGTTCAAGAGCTGTTCCTCTGGGCCCTTGGAGGCAGGACATGGCTATGGAACATAGATGGACCGTCCATGATCCTCGCTGTGCTTACAAGTGAGAGCTGAGGTGGTGTTCTGGCTAGGGGTGGATGGTCCACAAAGACAGTTTTTATTTCAATAATGACTTGTATTTTTAATGTGGTCTAAGAGAGTGGTCTGAGAGTCATAAGAACGGTCATCCTTATCAGGATGGTGACCCTAGGACATCATTGTGTCTGAAGCCATGAACATATTTTTGTGCTATTCAGTTTAATATGCTCTTGTACCTGTAGAGATTGCTGCAGGTGAAAGGTAAGTGTACTTGTGTATGTGTGTGTATATATGCACGTGTATATAAAATTAATAATAAAAGGGTAAGATGGGTCTTCGTGGAAGTGAAGCCCTCCTGTCCCCTCCTTTTCTTTTTTTTTTTTTTTTTTTTTAAAGCACTGTGATGGGATTGAAAAATAGATGTGTCTATTCCCTGCTTTTCTGCTTCCTCAGATGCAAGTTTAAAGTTTAACTAGTTTAAAACTGGATTTATCTGTCATGTTTCTTCTTAGTAAGGTGACTTCAAGGCAAAACTATTGCCAGTCTTAGACTGACATATTTTATAAGAAAAAGTCTTTATTACATGAATATATCACAGCCTAATTGACTGTTTCATGTCGGAGGGGGAGAGTAATATCCTGAGGCAGCATTTTAATCAGAAAGATCACAAGACTGCCCATCAGCTCTACTCTTCCATGTAAGTGTCCTCAGATGACAAAATAATCCCCTTTCTTGGGATAGTGCATTTAATTTCTGCAGAATCTTTTTTTCCCCAGAGTGAAGAATGGACTGTGTAGTTGAGGTGAGCGCAGGACTTGTCAATTGTTAATGCTTGAAGGGGAAAGCCCCAAGGTGGTGTTCCTCTGTGGTGAGAGGACTGTGTGTTTCCACTGAGCTCATGGATGTGCTTTTGTCTCTGCTATGCTTCCTGCCTTTGGCTGGGAACTCTTTTCTTTGGGTGAATACACAGGCCCCCTCCCATCAGGGTTTATCTTTAAAGTCACTGTAGGAAGCCGTCCCTCTTGTAGTATGAGTTTCTGAACTCCAATGAAAAGGAATGGGGGGGAGATGTTCTAACTTATTTTTAAGTCTTATCTCTGAAGTTCTCATAAGTGGTGATGGATGTATTTGGAGCACAGGATTAAAGAGCAGGCTCTGCTGAAGGCTATCCTTTGGGCCTTTGGGGGACATTTATGTCTGTATTCGAACTTGGTGCTCAGACTTTTTCTTCCATTTGTCTTCTGGCCGGTCTTGCATCTTTCAAGCCTTCATGGGAGTGGGAATAGAAAGTGATTGCTGTAAGTAGGAGCAAAGATCCATCTTGCTGAGTACCTTATCTCTTGACAGTGGCCAGCAGTGGCTGCTTAAGGAAGCAGATAAACTTAAAGCAAGTGTGCAGTAGTAATGAAGTGGGATGCTTGCATTTTATGTCAGTCTGTGTCTATAATCTTGTTTTAGAACTGGGCAAATAGAGAAGAAAATATATTTCTTCTGATTAAAGCAACTTCTTCAGCTTGGGCATGTCAGCCTGTTGTCCAGATTAAGGTGCTAGATGAAAGCTGGATGTCTTAAACCATTTTTGAAGCTGCCTCTGCTATCCACTGTATTCTGGTGAAAGACAGGTGTTTCTAGAAAAGTCTCTGGTGGTGTGTGGAGCCTGAGACCTCCCAGTGTACGGGCCTTCCAGCATGGATGTGGGGAGGAGGACAGACTTGATGCATTGGGTACGATGTTATCACTCAGCAGAGTGGGCTGCTGTGCGCCTATCATAGTGCCATCCACAGGGAATCCTCCATTGCTTTGTTTATTGAGCTGCTGTTTTTAAAATTAAAAACAGCCAAATGTTTCATAAAATATTAAGAGACACTGCTTTACTGCCTCTCATCAGATTAAATATGTCACTTTCTGTGTCCTTAGGGTGATGAAGCCCATCAGCTTGGTTGTTCTCTCACCTTAAGCATACATTAAGGTGACATGCTTCATCTCACAAGGGATGCTGAAGCTATCACACTGCAGGACTGGGAACTGTAGGGGTCCTGCACTTTAGCTGTGGATTCTCAAATGAAATTTTGCAGAAGTAATACAGTTTGCTTTGTACGAGTGAATTCCTTTTTGTTAGGGAAGTGCTTTTTTGAGCAAAAATATTGAGGTAATACAGTGGTAGACACATGCACAGTGACTGCGCTGCAGGAAAGAAAGAAATTGCGGCATGTTTTATATGAAAGACCCAAGAACTGTTGCGTTTCAATGGGTAAAGGAGAGAGGCCTCTACATTCCTCAAACACTTTTTATGAATATGGATTTTGAAGTTGTTTTGCTTGCAGGTGAATTTCCTTTTTATTCAAGAGCCAGTTCTCACATTTTCATCATAACACAGCGGTGCTGGTATAGCAGAGCATTGGGAAGCTGTGGGGTGTGGTAGCCCCAGGACTGAGGGAGGGTCTCCAGCTTGCTGCAGAGAAGCCCTGAGGGCTGCACATTGGTGGAACACAGCGTGGTGGAGCTGGGTTGGAGCCATGGGGGGCTTGCTTTCACTGAGTTTTCCATCATCTCCCACTTCTACCCAGCAGCTCAGCACTTTTTGGCTCTTGTATAGTGTTTGGGAATGCAGCACCACTACCAGATTAAATAGTCTAGAAGTTCTAATAAATTCAGCATACAAGAGCAGCTTGACTTCTGAATTTCCTGGGTTTGGGTTGCGATGCCTCTTTAAACTCAGCCAGTCATGGCACATGTGGTGTGGTTACTCTGGCATTCCCACTGTGCGCAGCAAAATCACACCCGTGTGCACATCAGGGAGCACTTACTCAGGAGCCTGCTCTGAAGGGCAGCAGCTCCTTTGTCTGATCTGATAGCACTGCTGCTGCTTTGCTTGGTCGTGGTGTGAGGGAATAATAAAGTACAGCCTTCAATCATATGACCTGATCAGAGGGGGTTGTCTGTGGTGATTGATAAATCCTCCTGGAACAACAGGCTGCTTGAGCTGTGCCCAGGAACTGCTGGGTTTGGTTGGGGTTTTGCATTAATTTTTGGACTAAATAAAAAGAACTATGAGATCAAGGTTGCAGTTTTGTTTGCAGCTTGCCTTCAAACCTAAAAATCCGGCGTGATCTAAAAGGGTACTTTATATGTCTCTGCTCTCCCCAAAACTATCTGTAGAGCACTTTTCCTCTTCCCTTTTAGGATATCCTGAATATTTTGGGTCCCCCCAAATTATTTTGATTCCTTAAGTTTGCAGTCTTCAAAATAGATAGGCATAAAGAAAGACATCTTTGCATGTTTCACTCTTGTATCCACCTGGCCTGATGAGTGATATGCTGAGAGCATGGACATGAGTTCTTTACCCTGGGATGTCCCCCTAGCCACAGCTTTCTCCTAAAAGCCCCCTCTATGACCTTGTCAAGGTGCTTTGCTTCTTTTCTTGATTTATCACGTTTGCCATTCTCAGTAGGGAAAAAAATTAAAAAGCTTAATATTAAGAAAGTGCCTGTATCCTGTGAAAGATAGCTTTTTCTGTTGGTACTGAGAAGCCTTGGAAGATGAACGTGTGTATAAATTCTGTTTAGCTCTGTAAAAACTGAGTTGTGCAGCGCTTTATCTGCAGTGTGGGTGAATCTTTGCCATGGGCAGTGTCACACAAAGGATGCCACCTGTCTGCAATGGAGCCAGAGCCCCAACCAAACACAAGAGGTGTGTTTGCATTTCTGCAAAGGAGAGGTGTTTTTCTGCTTCTCTGTTGAGTAACATCCACAGTGTGTGGTCAGTTTAAAGCAGAAATGATTTGCCTTCTTAAAACACTTGCTGAACAAATGCATTTTTCCTTCTGTTCTGCAAAACAAAATGGTATGTGGATGAAAGAATGGCTTTTCCCCCAGCACATGTGCAGCCAATTTATGGATCGAAGAACAGCATTTGGAGCACAGAAGAGCTGTTGCTGCTGTAGAGAAGTGCCAGCATGATGCCTATTTCCAGCATTCTTAACTTCAGTCGTGGTGGTAGTGGGCTGGAGCTGTGCTGCAGCAGCTTTGCTTGTACTGCTACTGTTTTGTGGGCATTCTGCCTTTGTCACGGAATCAGGACATCTGGAGGAAAGGGATTCTGGGATGACTAGGACTTCTTTGTCACACACAAGAGAATTTCTTACTTGGGGAATGGATAATAGAATGCCTTTATAGCAGAAAGCAAGAATTTCCCAGTACATCCTGGTCCCCTGCTAGAGGTGAGGACACAGAGTTACGCTCAGAAGTAGAAGAGAAGCTTTCTTCATCTAGATGCGGTGTTAGGCTTTCTAAAATTTGTCTGTGATCTCTTACTGTTCTATTGAGGTTTTACATTTCTTTGCTTTCTCTGACAGTAAATGACCATTTCATTTTGGCAGTGCCCTACAGTTCAAATTACAGTTGGGGCCAGTTTATTGCAGATCTGTTTAGCATCAGTTTTATTGCTTGCCTGCATTCCTGCTCTGCTGTGGGATGTCATTGCAGTGCTTTTTGGGTATCCTCTTTTTGCTGTCACTGGCCTGACTCCTAGGGCTTGAAAAACTGTTTGAGGATTCCTCTGGGAACCTAAGGGCCTTATTGGAAAGAAGTCAAATTCTCATAAGTTCCTGAGAAAGCTGTCATAAGCCTTGTGGCTGCTGGGTTATTGCCAAGACCTTAATTCATGGGACACACAATGAGCCGTTGCTAGACAATATTGGTTTCAGGTTCTTTTGTACTGTATTATGAAAGGAGAACCAGTTCTGGGCCATTGTTTTAGCCAGTGTAAGAACACACAAGATTTTCTGTAAGGAAGTATTTACAGTTTATTAAGCATTGTTTTCTGCCTTTTTTCTTTCCCTTGCTAGAGTTCTTCCTCTGTGCACCCAATTCACCTCTGCAAGTTTCAGTCCCAGCAAGGACTCATCCAAAGTCAGACTGCTTTTGCACTCTGTGGCTTTTGGCAATGGAAACCCCAATGACCCCAATGAATGGGAGTCATTCTGAAGGGAAGTGCTGCTGTGGGTGCAGAGCCAGCTGTCCTTTACTGCTGTCCAAGTTGTTTATTACAGTGAGCAAAATGGTTTTGATGACCCCTCCTGATAGTATTTCCTTGTAGGTATGTAGTTTGTTTTTTCAGCAGGCTTTTGATTAAGTTGCAGTGTTGCTCTGGCCCTTCATATTTGCTCTGCATTTTCAAGGCATTTAGTAGTTTGTTGTCCCCTTATCTGCCCCTGCAGTGAAAGGGGTGAAAGTCAGAACTGACTTATTTGCGTCATGGAGTCTCCTTCTGCTGCTGACTCATGGCTGTGTCCTGCTCATGGTGGACAGTATTTGGTACAACCAAGTTTTGGATAGCTGGCGATGTAATTTCCCATGGGCAAACAGTACTCCACCCAAAGAGCTTGCATTCTGTCCTGGTGGAGTTTCCTGGTTTTAGTTTTGACCCACTGCCTTACACTTTACTCATGGGGTGAGAAATGGGTGGATTAAAAAGTTATCCAGAAAAGTATTGAAATGTCACGAATGTGCATTCAAAGTAATTTCAAATACTTAAATTCAAAATGAAATGTGTCAGTGTGTTGATATTGTTTGATACATCTCTCTGTTTGGGACTGAGCTGGGATGGAATCCAAACCAAGCCATGAAAGATCCCTGGAGGGAAAAGTGCAATGCAAATTGGAGGTAGAAAAGTCAGTCTGAGCTTTGGTTTGGCTTTGTCTTTGTAGTCTCTGAATGTGTGCCAGCTGTGGATGAACAGCAGTAGGACAAATATTTAGGTGCTGCTGTACAGCCTATGTAAGTTTTATTCACTGGCATGCATTACCAGATCTGAAAAATTGTGTTTCCGTCACAACCCACGCCACTTAATTTCAGCACAGTGTTCTGCCAGCCCTGAAACGTGTCTGTATTTGCTTCTAGAGAGCTTGCTCAGATGCAGGGCTTGGTTCCATCTATTTCTCTGTTTTCTTGGCTTGCCTTCTGCAGATAAGATAATGATAATAATAATAATAAAAAGCTCCAGAAAAATCCTCTCTGAAGTACTGCTATTGTAGCTGATACATTGATGGTTTTAGTAGTCATTTAAGTTGTTTGCTTGGAGGTTTTTTTGTTTTTTTTTAAATTGTAATTTGGAGCTTCTTGTTTTGATTTGCCATATGCAAGGATTTACATATGATGCTGCTACCATAGAACTAAAAAGTTGGTGAGCTGCATGGATGTTGTGGCAAACAGAACCCATTTCTGAGCCACAGTTTGGAAGAGCTGGTGTGTAAGGGACTTATTGAAAACTGCTGCAAATGTTGTGGAGGAAGAAGGTTTTCTGAAATCCAATATGCCAAGTTAAGTCTTAAGACTTAACACTTAAGAGTGTTAAATCTTAAGGGTCAGAGTGGACACAACAAATTTGGGGGACTGGGAAGCGAAGAAGTCAGTGAGGTTGCAAAAAGCCTGTGGTGGGTGTTTCGTAACGTTGAGTGCAAGTGCATACCTTGTTCAGGTGATGGGAGCAGAGTGTGGCTGTAAAAGTAAATTTATAGATTTACTGTGGAACAGTTTGGATTGCCGCAGAGGCACAGGACGTTGTTGCTCTCTGTTTGGCCTTGATTTGCCAGCAAGGGTTGATGGATTGGGATGAATCTTAGGTTCTATGCAGCACAGAGTCTGCAGCTTGTCTGAGTGGTGTTGACTGGACAGGATATGTCAACGAGGAGGAAACTATGTCAACAGGGTGAGAAAATCCTCCAGTGACTTTTTAGGGCAGCCTGCTGTGGAAATGTAAGAGAATAGGTAGGTGATAGCTATGAAGGGAGTCGAAATAAGTGTTTACATTGATGTAACAGCACACGGATAAGGAGTGTGGAAGGTTGAAAATTCTGACTGTAGATGCCTCGGTTCATCTTCTGAAGGCACAGGTCTCTGTTGAACGCTTTTGTTCTAAGACAGGGTGTGTGCAATGACCGTATGAGGTGTATGAGAGTGTTATGACTGCATGAAGTACATGTGCAAAATTGCCTTTCACAGTGTCCTGCTGCTGCAGGGTGGATCAGACTGGCTCTCCTTCTCTGCTCATGCCAATGAAAATAAATTGCCCCATCATAACTTGTGAGAGGAGCAGCGTTCTGTCATCCTGTGTATAAGGCCACGAGCCAGCAGTGTTGGAAACAAAGCCAGCCTTTCCCGTGGTTTTGGATGCTGCTTCTAGGCAGGTCAGAGAGCCAGCTGGGCAGGGAGGTAGAAAAGCTGTCACTTCTGCAGTCTTCGTACTCATGGCTGCTGAAAGGAGCAGTTCTCTGAACAGTGGGCAGTGTGTGTTTTTCCTGACCCTTTCCTCTCCCTCCATCCCATGATTACATAAGACAGCCCTGTTGCTCCTGCCAGAGAAGGTGCTGTTTACTTTTGCAGCTCATGGAAGAGAAGAGACATTGAATGTACGGTATTTTGTACCAGACACTTTTTACACCCCTCCCATTTAGTTTAATTTCTGTTTTAAAAAACTTCACAGAGAAAACAATGATGCTTTAATGACACAGGAGGAGGAAGGGAGAAGAAGGAGCCTTCTCTCTTAATTTTTTGTTGTTTATGTGTGCCACTGATGAGTATGTGTCAGTGTTACTCTGTACTCTGTGGAGTGAGTGCCTCAAATCTGAGTTATATGGAGGGGGTAGTAGAAGTGGAAGGGTCATGAGCAGGGCTGAAGAGAGGCAAATACTGAAAGCTGGAGCTGGGAGCAACTGAGAGAAGGAGGCTGCAGCTGGCCTAGTTCTGTCCCTTGCCTGTTCTTATTTTATTTTTGCCAATTCAATAGCAGAGCATGGGAGCAGATACTGAGTGTGATTTAAGGGGGCTAGCTGCCTTCTGCTTGTAGGAGGACCTCAAGCCTTCTGGGCTTGTTTGTGCTCCCATTTCATGCTAGTCATGCTGTTCTCAGTGATCAGCCTTGCCTGCCCCTGTTTTCTCAGGTTTATACAGCTGCTCTGAGTTTTCCTGCATTGCTGGAGATGTTTCCCTCACTTCACTGTGTGCTGAGGGCCAGGAATGTTGGAACATAAAATCTCCCTATGCTGGTTTTTTTGTCATTGATATGCTATGATCAGCTTGTGTTCTGAGAACACCTATGATTATCAGAATTGTTCATGAGCAGGTCAAACCTCTGTTAAAAGAGGGTTTATTTTATGAGATGCGAGGAGCGAGGCAGAAAGTGAGGTGCCAGCAATTCAGCGTAAGGAGCTATGGCTTGAGTCCAGGTTGTGCTGCCATATTGCAGTGCCTGGCTGATCTGTGTCCCGTTTGATGCCTTTGTTGTTTCCCCTGAGCTTCTGAGTTGATTGAACACGAGTTAGTCACCCTGGTGTTTCTGGGTTACTAGTGCTGCTGCATTTTTGAGCCTTCTGCCAGGGAACGGAACTGTTCTGAAGTCTCTTAGGTAGAATGATCACAGTAAGGTCACCCTCTCATGCTCTTAACCTGTTACTTCTCCCTTGATATGATATCGTTGCTGTTTCCAAAAAGCACTGTTTTCTTAGAAAAGGTGCAATTCAATTCTTCTTTAAAAAAAAAAAAGTTGTCTTTGCTGGAAATTGGCATTTGGATGAAGGTTGTATTTATCCTTGTGTACGTGGTATGGGTTGTAAGCAAAGTTTATCCTGCTGTTTTCCAGAAGGAGCCACAAAGCAGCTAAAACATGGATTTCTGTGTCTCTCTGGGGAGTACATTTACTTTTATCCAAATTGAACATTCTTACTCAGATTTAACAACAGTGCAGGCAAAGTAAGGGAACATAATATTAATCCTGTCTAGTTGACCCTGTGCAGTTCAGCTGTTCCTAATACATGCCACTCAGTTAATGGGTCTAAAATAAAAGGTGCAGAGATGCTAATGTCTAGATAATGATTTCCATCTTAGTGGTAAGAGATGTTCATCCTTCTCCATTTCCATTAGAAAAAGCTGACTGTGACGATCTGCTTAACTTACGTGTTTCCTGAGTGCCTAAAGCTGGGTTGGATGGAATTAAACCTAGTGCTGGAGAGCAGTGCATGGCAGGCCCATAGTGCATGTCACCTGCAGCTTTGGTGCTACTTGGGTTAAAGAAACCTCTGCCTACACTCTTTTAGAGCTACTAAAAGCTGGTTTTAAGTTGGATTTATTTCTCTTTTTTTCCTAGTCCAGAGCCTGGTCCTATGCTGGTAGTGATATAAAGGGGGGGATACCTTTTGTTTTGCATGTATACCTTGATGAGTTGTTGTTGGGTTGTTAAATCTCTCTTAAGTCAGGAAGCAGCTGCTGCTGGCAATGTTAGCAGCTCAACAAGCAGATTTAGCTGACATTTGACCCTCAGTGTGGCATAACACTTGCCTTTATCTCAGACCTCAGGTAATGATTACCCAAACTCAGCCAGAGACCTCAAATAAGGCAGAGCCTTGACCACAGGAAATTCCTTAGGAAAGGCCAGAGGATGTTGGTAGCAGTCTATAGCTGAAAAACAAAGAATAGTGTGAAACCTTGCCAGTTCCTCCTTTCCCTGCACTTTCTTGCTGTTTGTAACTTTTCAGAATCAGGTCTCTCTTCCAGGCCTTATCTATTCTCCCACCCAGTCTGAGAAGTGGAGATGAGCAGAGAAGCACCGTGTCAGCCCAAGGTTCTACTAAATACTCGAATTGAGGAGATGCTTTCCTTAGCCTTTCCACTCATTACATGTGCTTGTGATGTACCAGTCAACCACTGGGTGTCTCTGGGCCATGCACAGCTCCAGACAACATGTAGTCCCTGGAAAGCTGGCACTAGTTACACTTGTTTTGGTCTGTGGCTGCAGTTTTTGTTCTTGTTTTGAAGGGCATCATGTTCCTTTCTAGGCTGTCCACCCAGAATGTGTCGTCCCCACTCCTGACCATGGACCATGCCATGCTGTGGCAAGGGAGCACCCTGGACACAGTGGTTCCTATTCAGAGACAAGCAAATTATCCAGCCTGGCTGTGCTCTAACACCATACCTCTTACTGTACTGGCCTGTGTGGAGACCTAGAAGAGGAGATTGTTGGCACAGCAACTTTTCTACCTTTCCCTTTTCCCCTTAGTTGTGACAAGTCTATTCTTGCATGCATGCCCAAGTAGATAAATAATCTGTCTCTCAATGTGGCTCTGCTAGCCACAGAATTTTCTTCGATTCCATGGAACGAGTTAGTTTTTCATTATGATGCTGAAAGGTAAAAGGCAGCCTATTCTCTACTTTAAAAATGCAGTGATAGAAGGTAAGGCTTTCATTAAACGTGCCTGGCTATATACACATACACATACGTATCTGGACTGTAGCAAATATCTTTTGAAAGAGAAGGGAAGAACACAGCTTTGTAATAGCCAGCATTTTGTGTTTGGGCGGTTTATCAGCAGTACAGAAAAATAATTGAATTAATTTTTTCATAGACTTAGTGCACAAAAAAAATCCAAAATATTAATGTTTATAGCTGTAGCGTAGTTCTCCTCTTTCTTCTATCTTAAAGCCACCTAGGGTTGACATCTCTGTGGTTTGCAGGTGATGGTATCCATGTTGCAGCTTTCTTTGCTGGTGAAACAGCTGACCTGTACCAGGAGCTCTTTCCTGCTGACTTGTCTGTGAGTTGGTACCTGGTTATGTTGAATGGTGCCTTCTCATTTAAAGAGATAAATTCACCAGCAGTGGGATGCATTGTTTGGTTCCAGCACATGCTTATGTGTTCTTTTCATGAATGGTGAGATAGGACTTTGCTGGTCTCAAGCTGGGATTTGAGCCTACCTGAAGTGGATATTGGTAAGTTTTGGGGATGGTCAGGATACTAGTCAGTGCTTTGCTATGGGAAGTCTGGCAGAACAAGCACTGGACCTGGGATTAACTGATTTTATAGGTTTTGAGCAGTGATGGAAGTAAGATGAGCAAAGGTGGGTATGTTCTGTTCAAGACTGAGTAATTGGAGTAATATTTTTTTTTTCTGAATTGGTTTGATAGCAGCATTCAAGTACTGCAGCAGACAGAAAAAACACACTGCACATAAGCTGCTGGTAATGAGTTGCTATAGCATTCAGAGCAGCATGCTTTACAATTGTATGGGAGCTGAAAGTTCTCACTGTACAGACATAAAATAATTCTGGTTGGCTGTGTATGTACAGGGCTTAGCCTTGCAACAACATAAACTACAGCTTTGTCCATAAATTAAGCACTTAGTTGCCAAAGATTCATTACCAGCTTGGTTACAAGCTGCTGTGTAGAGACAGCCATAATGTTTGGCTGCGACAAACACCCTGCTTCTGGATGTGTGAGAGGGTGGTTCTGTACTTGCCCAGATCATTTGGATGTAGGCTAGTGGTTCACAGTCTGTGGCAGAAGACCAGGAGCTGGGAATCAAGACAGTGCTGTAGTTTCCATACTATGAAGTCAAAAGAGGATGTCTGACCAAATAGGATGGGGTACCCAGGACTTTTGGAGCATTCGGGGTTGAAAACCATAAATCCAGTAATTGTAATACAATTAAAAAAATATGCTTATAAATCTGCCTCTTGCCTTGCCTTGGAAACTGTCTATGCTCAACCACATGCGGGCACAAATACGAGTTACAAGACCTGACACTGGTTTCTGTTCTGTTTATTCCTCCTCCATTTTCAGTCTATAGAAGTTATTTCACTTCCTTGGGAGGCAGAAGCTTGTGTTTTGTTGGCACCAATCCATGTGGCTGTGTGCAGCTGTATTTGCAAATGAAGGGGTATGTTGCTGTATTTTCCTGTCACTGGTGTCTCAAAGAAAGGACCAATTTGCTTATGGAAGATGCTATATAAACTTTTTTGTTTTACGCAATTGAAAATGCTATATAATGAGAAAGAATCTCATTAGAAACAATGTTTTTGCTTATCACAGAAACAAAATATTCCTTGTATCACTTGCCAAACACTGGAATGGAACAGGCCCACATTGATGTCTCATGGACATGCCTTGCTGAGGCAGTGAAAAAGGGGCAATTGGGCAGAATTTTTCAGAGAACAGAAAGTAAATATCCTGAATTGTTTATGCTCCTGTAATCTGGATCTCTATTTAGCAAAGTACTGACAAATCCCTGTTCAGCTAAGCATTCAGAGGTACATTTCTGAAGGTTTTCAAGTTTGTGGAGGCACTGAGAGCAGCACTTCAAAGAGCTTTCAAAGTGTATTTGTTCTAGATACCTTGTACCTAAAAAGTCCATGGAGAATTTCCTCCTTAGTCCTTGTTAGTCCCTTTCCTTGGCTCTGAGATCTGTCTTGCATGGGTCTCCCTTAGCCAAGGCAGAGCAGCATGTGCCAAAGAATTTGTCTGAACTGAGGCCTTTATGATATCACAGATAAAAAAAAAAAAGAAAAGGAATGATGGGGAGCAGTGACCAGAACAGGGTTGTTAGTAGAGGGCCAAGCATGCAGGTAAGTCAGGATGCCAAGCCCAGTGCTCCTGGGGCAGGATTGCCCACATGGGCAGCAGCTCAGGAGCTTGCGCTGGGCTGGTGGGGCTGCTTTGCTTTGCGCAGACACTCTGTGTGAAATACACTGCAGAGATTTGAAGGTGTCACAGTGATTAACTAAGTGGGAACTTGAATGACAAAACGATCCCGTTATGCTGCCTAGGCTTGGCAGAAGGAGAGGTGTTGGGGTGCTGCTGCTGCCGTGGCGCGTTTTGGAGCTGTGGGAGTTTGTGACAGAGCAGAGCAGGTGTGAACACTCCAGATCATGACTAAGTGACGTCTCAGCTGATGAAAGAGTGCTGTTTTGTTCCTTTCCCTTCAATGTTTTCTTCCAAATATAATTTGCCTCCATTATGTATTTTTCTCTCTTATATGCGGTTACTGATGGCTTGCAGTTTTGTCAGCCTGTTCCTGCTTCAGGCATGGAAAAGAGGGAAATCGTCTTTGCTCTGTTGGCTATCAGAGACCCTATAAGCACTGGGGCACTGCACAAGGGAAGAAAGGTATTGGTCTGGGGAATATGTCCCCTGAATGGAAGAAGATTGCCAGAGACTGTCTCTAGCATACCTGGAGCTGGGAATGGAATCCAGGTCTCCTGAGAACTTAATCCAACTTCCCAGGTTGTAATAAGCACATAGTCTTGTGTGGCAGTCTTTGCTGGCTTGCTGGTTTTTTATTTTTTTATGTGTTACATATTTTAGCTGCTGCTCTCTGGAAATAACTATTATGTTGTGTCAATTTCAGCTGGGGAGTTTTACAACTTGGGTGTGCAAGTAAATTGAATGAAAATCTTTAAGACCTGAGGTTCCTAGTAGAATCTGGGATTCTCTTCCTGATGCTTGTGGATTGACACAAAGTCTGGAGGAGGTAGGCTTACAAATGTCTTACTTAGGTTTCCAAAATTGCCTCAGGCTGCCGATTTGACTGTTTTTTAAAAATGTGTTTCAGTATTGAATTCCCATACAGAACGGCCATTAATGCAGCTGATTTCTACTTTCCTTATGCCAGGGAAAAGCAGAAAAGAGTAGGATGAGGAAGACCAAGGATTTTTCTTGCCCTTTTGGCCTACAACCATTTATTTTGTAAATTTCTTATAACTATAAAAACTCATTTCTAAATCTATATAGGTTTACTCAAGGCACTGGGTCAGGGTATTTGGAACAGCTGGCAGAAGTCATTAAGAAGAGAAACTCCTTTATTATACCTGCAATTGGGATTTCTCCCTGCCTCTCAAAGATATGTTTGTATACAGAAATAGGAGATGTTTGACTTCTGGGTAAACAGAACTATACTTATTAGGTGAGGCTTTTTAGTCATTCTTATTTTCCTCATCTAAAAAATATGTGCAGAAAACCAACCACTTGCTTTTTTGAATGTACTGAGTTTGTGTGGCAAGGTTTGGCTACTGGTGGGAGGCTACCAGGGTGATTTCTGTGAGGTGCTGCCAGAAGGTTCTCCCGTGTCCAACAGGGCCAATGCCAGCTGGCTTCAAGATGGACCAGCCAGAACCAGCTGTCCCAAACTGGTCAAAGGGATATTCCAGACTATGTGATGTCTGCTCAGCAATAAAAGTTAAGACAAAAGAGAAGGAGGATGCCGTTTGTTACTATGACAATTGTCTTCTGGAGAAACCTCAACACATACTGAAGCCCTACTTCTTGGGAAGTGGCTGAATATGTCCTGCTGATGTGAAGGAGGGAATAAGTCTTTTATTTTCCTTTGCTTCCATGCACAGGCTTTGTTTTTGCTTTATTTAGCTGCCTTTATTACTCATAATTTTAAAAAATCTTATTTTCTTCCGGAGTCCTGTTGAGGAGGGAAGTGATAGGGTAGCTTGGTGGGCACCTGGCATCAACCTGCTACACTGAGACTTCTAGACTTTAAAAGACAGATGTTCTTATTCAAATGTGCAATTTAAGAACACTCTGTATGCTGAACGTCTCTGTTGTACAAAGTCTGTCCTATAAACATTGAGGGCTCTTGAAAACGTGACCTTTAAACATGGAAATAAGAACCTGATTTTCAGGTAATAACATCCAGTGCTATACGTGAGAGCACAAAGCTGCTCCCCACGTGTATATACTATATACTACTAACTTTAAGCTTTGGGTAGGAAAGTGGATATTAATGTTCATTTTTTTTGTCTAGCCAGAGTACACACAGAACACACTAGCATTTGCCTTAAAGCCTTTTTGGGCAGAATTTCCTGTAAACAACCCAAGCAATTTATCTGACTGGAGGACAGGGCATTTTACATTACCATAAAATAAATCAGTAAATTAGCCAAAACATTGCCTAGTTCTGCAAATAAAACAGTAGACTGGTGACCAAAATTTTATCTTTATTCAACCTGGCTTCCACTTAGTGTGCTTGCTTATTTCTAACCTGATTGTGTTCCCTTAATGTGTTGCAAAAGCAAGTACTTCTACATCATAAAAATAAAAGTAATTCAGATGCCACTTGTGTGTAACAGTTAAAATATACTACTTGGTATAACTTCTTTCAGTCACTTTTAAACAAGCATTTTGGAAGCGATACCAAACCTTTTGTGTGTTGGAAGTTTTAAGCAGGTACACCTACATTGTGGAAATTGAGACAAGATTTCTTTGGGTTCAGCTTGGCTTGCATTGCATTCTGCAGCGCATCTTGCACCTTCCAAGTGTGTAGTGCTGGCCCTTTGTAACAAATGCAGTGTGAATTCAACTGTGGGCTGCTGTGTGTGCACCGATGTTGGACAGTGAAGTTGCATTACGAGTATGTTTTTTGAAGCTTATTCTTCTGGTTATCCCACCTTACTGCACTTGAATAATGGAATAGCTTCAGGGTGTGTATTTGGTTCATTTTTGGATAAAATTAAACTGGAAGCTCTGTTCCAGGAGCACATATGGCACTAGTCTAGTCCAACTGCCGTATACCAAACCGCAATTGATGTGGATCATGGGGTCCTTAGGAGCAGCTTCTTTGCTTTACAGGTTTGTTCTTAGACAGCTTACTTCTGTTTCTGGTTGGTGGGAATAACTTGGGTAAGGTTGGTGGTGCTCATGTGGGCTGGGAGGACAATGCAAGTGCTATGAACAAGCAGCGTGCATTCTACTTCCACACATACCTAAAAACAAGGAAGGTTGAGGATGTGAAAAAGAGTACAGCCTTTGTCACAGTGGCCATGAGATGGAACTCAGGATCCTGAGTGTAAGAAGTAAAACAAAAAGGAGGATCACATTCCTGGACTTGAAATGAAGCGCCACTAGATATTTCTGGAGCTAAAGAGGGTTTTATTTGTATTTGATTATATACACTGAGCAACCAGAGAAGATTGCATTGAAAACCAAATTTGCAAAACCTTTTAATGTGTTTATATTTGTGTCTAGTTCATAGTTTTCTTGGGTGTGCTGTTCTTTTACTACTTTCTACCGGAAAAACCTGCTAGGGCTTGGGACAAAAGATGGGCTTTATTGGGGTTAGATGTGTGTGAAAGAGGGTGCTGGCTCTGGCTGTTGCTAGGCTACACTTGTGTGCTCACATAGTGAAAGAAATTTTTATATGTTGAGAGTGTCAAAATATTTCACTTGATGCATGATGTCAATCAATGCTGTTGTGTAATGAGTAGATCTGGTTAATTTGTGATTAGCAGTAGTGTGAATTCTCTTCCAAGTTAGTCTAATGCCTGATAATTGAAGGAAGTGGAAATACTTTCTAGAAAATATATTTTTAAGTAATTAATAGATATTTCTGAATCTGTGCTTTAAAGGGAGAGTCTGCTTCTCACAAACCAAGAGAGTTTGTTGATATTCAAGGACTGTCTCCTTGAGGAATGCATTCTGATAAGCAAAAACTCAGGCAAAGGGTGCAAGAAACCTGTGTGTATGAAAACAAAGAATAGTCATTATTCAAGTGCAAGCAGGAAATACACAGGAGAGGGAAGTGGGGTCAGGCCTCTTGGAATTAATATAGAGAGGTTGTCAGAGTAAGTAGAAATGAGACAAGGAAGGCCAAGGTCCATCTGGAATTAAATCTGGTCAGGGATGTCAAGAACAAGAAGAAGGGCTTCTTCAAATACATCAATAATGAGAAAAAACTTAAGGCTAGCATGGGCCTGTTACTAAATGGAGAAATGACCCTGGCTACAGAGGATGCAACTTCTTTGCATCAGTCTTCAGTAACAAGATCAGCCCTCAGGAATCTCTGACCCAGAGACCAGAGTTAAGGGAATGCTGGAAGGAAGACTTTCCTTTGGTTGAGGATGACTGGGTTAGATAACAGCTAGGTGAACTTGACATTCACAAGTCCGTGGGCTCTGGTGGGATGCATCCACAAGTGCTGGGAAAACTGAAGGATACCATAGCCAGGCTGCTCGTGATCATCCTTGAAAGGTCATGGAGATCAGGAAAGGTGTCTGAAGACTGCAAGAAACCAATATCATGCCCAGCTTTCAGAAAGGGCAAAGAGGGCCCCTGGAGCTACATGGAGTCAGCCTTACCTCAGTCCCTGGAAAGGTGATGGACTGCCTCATTCTGGAGGCCATCGCTGTTCACATGGATGGCAAGAACAGGATCAGGAGCAGACAGCATGTATTCATGTAGGCTGCATCATGCTTATCCAACCTGATTGCCTTTTACAATGAAACAGCTACCTGGAGGGATGAGGGTAGGGTTGTGGATTCTGTCTGCCTTGACTTCAGCAAGGCTTTCAACACTGTTTAGGAGGATGTTGTGAGACAAACTCAGTAAGTGTAGGCTGGATGAATGGACAGTAAGGTGGGTTGAGAACTGTCTGGGTGGCAGATCCCAGGGAGTTGTAACCAGTGGCACAGGATCTAGTTGGAGGCCTGTCATTGGTGCTGTCCCCCAAGGGTCAATACTTGGTCCAGTATTGTTTAATTTGATTTGCCAATGACTTCATGAAGGGGAAGAAGAGCCTCCTTGTCAAGTTCCCTGCAGACACTAAGCTGGGATGGTGCAGCCTTTCAGAAAGACACTGACAGGGACCTTCTGAAATTCAGCAAAGGCAAGTGCAGGGTTCTGCACCTGGAAAGGAATCCCTGCAGCAGCACAGGCTGGGGGCTGATGTGCTGGGAAGCAGCTCAGTGAATAAGGATCTGGGTGTCCTAGTGGACAGCAAGCTGTCCCTGACCAGAAGTGCCCTTGTCACCAAGAAGATCAGTGGTACCCTGGGATGTATCAGGAAGAGCACTGCCAGCAGCTCAAAGGAGGTGATCCTGCCCCTCTATTCTGCTCCTCATCCTGCCCCTGGTGAGGTACATCTGCAGTGCTGTGTCTAATTCTGGGTTTCTCAGTACAAGAGAGACATAGAATTCCTGGAATGGATCCAGAGGAAGGCAACAAAGATGACTGGGAGAGTGCACCATCTCTCTTTGGAAAGGCTGATGGAGCTGGGGCTTAAGAACACATGAGTGAGAGGAGACCTCATCAGTGTTTTAATAAGTACCCGAAGGGACGGTCTTGATGACAGAGTGAGGCCCCTCTCAGTGGTGCCAACCAACAGGTCATAGAGCAACAGGCAGAAACTGATGCACAGGAATTTTCAACTGAACATGGAGGACTTTACTGTATGAGTGACTGCATTGAAACAGGTTGCCCAGAGAGGTTGTAGAGTCTCTCACTAGAGATACTCAAGAGCTGTCTGGGTACAATCCTCTGCCATGTGTTCTAGGGCAGAGCTGCTTGAGCAGGGACATTGGACTAAATTATTCACTCTGGTACCTTCCAACCTTCACCCATTCTTTGATTGTGATTCTATGCAAATATCTTCATTCACACTCTGAAAGTGAATAATACATTTTTTCTGTGATTTGCATTTCTTACGAACTCCAGGAATTTAGGAATAGCAGCAATTGTGAATAAAGCAGATCTATTTTTATTAAAAGAAATATAAATTGGATGTCTCATTCAAAATGTTTTAAGTGTTTTATATAGAATGTGTCATTGTCTGTCCTAGCTTCAGTATGAATCAGCATCAGGATGTGGTTTTTTCAGTGTATATATGTATTACTGCTATTTGTGTCTCTATTCAAAGTAAGGTGAGGGCCAGCTTGCATCCTTTTACCCCTGACGAGAAAACTGAACAATGCATAGAATGCAAAAGGAGTTACAGTCTTGTCTCTGAATCTTCTTTCATCACATGTTATTGTCCTTGAACATCTATTCTGTGTAATCACTGGAAGACTTCTTAGGATATTGAGGGGTAACTGAGCAGTCCTGCTTCCCTAATTCAAATGAGCTGCTCTGCTCTCACTGCAAGCCTCTCACACTGCATGGGGATAAACGTCAATGTCTTCCAGATATTGTCCTTGTGTCTGTCCTGGGAGAAGTCCAGGTGATTTCTCTGAGAAGTCTTGTAGCACTTCTATCTTTTGTTTCAGTCCCGTGTTGAGGGGATTATGAAAGTTATTTCATTTTTAAGCTAAAAGCCACATTAAGAAATACCTGTGGGTTATGCCACTTACAGAACAGTATGGTTTGTCTTCTCTGGGACTTCTGGGCTTTTGTTCTGTTTGTAGGCTTGATGTCTGCCTGGAATCACTTGTGACGCTGTGAGGGCAATAATGCAAGAGGCACAAAACCACAAGAACATGGTTTTATGAGTCATAGAATGTTAGGGTTGGAATGGACCTTAAAGATCATCTACTCCCAGTCTGCCACTGCCATGGGCAGGGACTCTTCCCACTAGACCAAGTTGTTCAGAGCTCCATCCAACTTGGTTTTGAACGCTGCCAGGCTTGGGGCATTCATGGCTTCTCTGGGCGACCTGTTCCAGTGCCTCACCATTCCTACAGTAAAGAATTTCTTCCTGATATCTAAGCTAAATTTCCCCTTTCAATTTGTACCCATTACTCTGTGTCCTGTCACTACAGCTCCTAACAGAGTCCTTCTCTGGCTTCCCTGTAGGCCCCCTTCAGATACTGGAAGGTTGATGTGAGGGCTCCACAGAGTCTTCCCTTCTCCATGCTGAACAGCCCCTACTTAGCCCCTTGCAAGGGGTCTTGTCTTACAAGGGGGTGTTGTAGCTACACTGTAGGTTGCACATCTATTCCTTTCCTGCTGCTTATAAATCAGGTGGTGTTTTCTTGCTCTCAGTAATATCATTTGGCTTTGAAATTCACCTGCTGCAAGGCTAAAGCTGTGAGTCTGTGGAAGCTATGGTGTTTCTCTTGTTCTTGCTTAATGCATCTAGACAAAATGGGAAATAACACCCTGTCTAAGGAGTTGTGTATTGCTGCTCTTGAGCGTCAAGCTTCTGCTTTTGCTTGTGGACTTAGCTGAACCCAGAGGTGACATCTAGAAGGTATTTCTCAAAGCTTTCATCCGAGCACTGCAGTGCTGCTGTGTTTGCCAATGAAGGCTCCTGGGGAGGTAATGAAGGACTGTTAGAAGCATTAAGTGCTCTGTGGGAAAACAGCAGTACCTCGTGTGCTGACGAACGTGTAAACTAGAAGATCAAGTCTTTACTTCCCCTGCATTTTAAAGGAGGGCAGTGAGCAGGGAATCCCTGAGAAGTTCAGCATCATGAAGGAAAAAATCCCAGTAATTTCCCAATCACTTTTGATGGTGTTTGTTTTGGGTTTTTGATTAAAAAAGATAGCAAGACCGTTTTAAGGAAACAATTTTGAAACTATAAATATTCTTGGTAAATAAGGATTTTTGTCTTAAATTCAGTGTTGTCTAATTGCTACCTTTTGGTATGGATAGAGAGAGAGTAAAGTGGCAGCTGTAGGAATTTTGCTGGAAGTGACATTTCAAGTGAATTTTGCCTATTAGGATGGCTAACAGCTTATCCTCATGCATTGCTTGAGAGATAATGGGACTGTCACAACATTCATATCTACTGCAGTTTGTTTTCATTGTTTAATGTGCATGATCACTGGAGCTCATAATTAGAAAATAAGTTACTTTTAGGAAGATGCCTTATAAAGCAGAACTTAAAATTAGTATCATTATGAATACCACCATGTATATGACTCTAACAAATATGAGCACCTAGCCATTGTTTGCTTTTTTCCTTTGCAATCATCATATTATTCCCTTTGTGGCCCTTAAATGTTGGCCTGATTTTGACTTCTGTAGGTAATTGTCTAATACAATTCTTTTGGAAGGGAAGCTAACTTCCAAGTTAATTTTGCTCTTTGAAGTGTTCAGCTTCTTAGGCAGATGTATATTTAAAGGCTTGGGTTCTTGCTGTAATGATTAAACCATTATGAACATGTTCGCTTGCTCACTCATTGTGATTAACCTCCTGTGGAAAGATGAATTTCAAGATGCAGTGTTCTTGTGGCTTTTGTCCATCCTCTTTTGTTTAACATGTCACAGTACTGATTCATGCTATGGTTAATGTTTGTGTAGGCCGGACCCCTTGGTAGTCTGTCTGTATGTGTGACTATGTTAGCTCACTGGTTTTGTGTCTGTGTTTTGACTGCTGGAAATTCTCTTGGTACGGGCATTCAAATCTACTCTGTCTTGAAATTACTGTGTTTGCTCTTTTGATGAGAACCAAAGGTGTCCCATGGGGGAAGTGTTGGCAGAGGGCAGCTTTGGATGCCTGCAGCAAGTCTGTTTGTAGCCTAATTCCCCTCATTTCCATTTGATGGCACAGTACCAGGCTTGTTCTAAGACTTTGATGGTCAATTAATTTGTTCTTTTCTGGTCTTGAATTGGAAGCTAATTGAGTAATTGTGAAGGGTGCCAGATTAAACTCTGTTTTTGCTTGGAGTGCCAGTGAAAATGCCATTCCCTTACTTATTTCCTTGGGAGACTTGGGAAATACCTTTCCCTCACCTATTGCCATAGGAAACTACACTTGAAAAAAATGAGCTTCCGTGATCATGCTTTTTGTGAGTTTCTCAGGCATATGCAGACAATTACCACATGCTGGTAATGTTTGACTCTGACAGCTGATTTTAATCAAATTTGTCAGAAGGTGGGTGTCCCATCTTTTCACCCAAGTAACCTCCTGGCATCCTTGAGCTTTTTGAAAGAGCTGACCTTACAGCAGTGGTGACAGCATAGAAAATCTAATAGGTGCCAGTGTCCTTGTATGTTTTGGACATGAGAGACTCAAAGTTTGACTCTCCTTGACTCACATGTTTTGTGAGTGTATGATATTAGTATTTTCTCCCTCCTTCCTTTTTTTCAGAATACAGTCTCGGCTGTAAGGAAGAGGTCTGAGGCTGCAGTTACTTGAAACTCTAAAGTTTCAACATTTTTGTCAGCATTTTAACTGTGCTTTCTTGCTGCAGTGGTAAAGATGAGTAATTTTTGATTGTGGCCTGGCATAAAAGCAGGGGGAAAACATTTTCTTGTTCCAAACTCACAGCAGGATCAGTCTGTGTGCCTTTATCGAGGGAGCTTGTAACCTGTTTTGGTGAGTGGAGATGACTCTCTTCCACTGCCTTGCATAGAGTTCTTCCTCTTGCCTCGTGATAAACAATGTTCTCTGATTTTCATGGAAGTCAGCCCCCACATTCATTGTATTTGTTTTTTTCAGACCACTGGCTTATATGGCTGTGGGACAACAGACAACATGTGTAGTCCAATGCTGAGGCCAGATCAGTGAGGTCAGTCAAACAGTTCAGGAATTGCAGGACTCACCTTTGTTCATCTGACTGGTCTGCCTCCCTTGATAGCTTCACGGGACACATGGGAGTACAGCCTTTGCTATCCTTTGCTTTGGTGAAATGTGGGCCTATGGTTTGGATTTGGTGTTTTGGGATGAGAAGAGTCTAAACTGCAAGGTGTTGGGGTACAGTCCTGGAGAGGGAAATGCAGCCTTGCTAGGAGGCAGTAGGGTGTAGTCTGCCCTTCCCTGTGTCCCCCTTGCATCACAGAGGGGAATGCTCATTGGGGGAGGGAAGGAAGATAGTCAGGCTTTCATCATCTTGTAAGTTTTCAAGAAAACTCTTGTACTCCACCACATATACAGTAGTTTTTCTTCTTTGCAGTGTGTGACATCCCATTTCTTGACCTCCCTCTCACCACCACGCTTACATTAATCTTTTTGCTGGGAAGTCCTGGCTGTTGGTTGAGTTTGTTTTGGTTTTCCCCCCATTTAACGTAAAATTTTTCCATTATCTGATGTTTTATTGCTATTACTCTAGGAAATACTTGAAAAATATCTTGTTCACCTCAAGTGCCTGCTCTTGTTTAGGATTAAATGAACAAGATGGAATAAAGAGCATACGTGCTGCCTTCCTGCTTTCTGAAGTGCACTGATGTATTTTGGGACTTTGTCACTCCACCATTAGTACATGAATTCTGTATCAGTTGTCCAAAGATATTCATTGAAATATTTTTGTACCAATATATTCCTCAATTTCTAGGCTCCTTTTTCTTTTGCTTGTGAGAAAATAAGGTCCTTTGTACAATTTTGTAAAGGAAAACGTAGTAGGGGAACCTGAGAACTTTGAGAAGAGGCAGATGTTAGCTTTGGGGATAGCTGTGTGTTGCTGCTGATCTTTGGATTTGCAGTTCCTCTTCAGATTTTTCATGGGGCAGATGTGTATTTTCCCACTGGGGAGTCTTGTTCTGGAGAAGATGCTGATTTAAACAAAACAGGAACACACGAGCAGCCTCATGAGGGATTGTTTCTGGGAGAGCAGGAGTGAGGTGCAGGAAAAAAGGAAGGAAGACTCTTTGCTTTGGACAGTGGTGGCTTGCACTGCTGCCTGGAACATGCCACAGATATTCCTTAATTAGAGTGTGCCTCTTAGGAGGAGACGGTAGCAGCTGTCTAGTGCTAGCTATGGTGTCTTTCCTGTAGGATTGTCTGCAGGGACTTCCCAAATGAAGGTTGCTTCTTTTAGCTTCCAGATTCTGTAGATGTCAAGGAAATAAACAAAGGTCGTGCTTTTTGTTTTCATAGTTAGAGGAGGTCGAGAACCAGAAACTACTATGGAGGTAGCAGAAGCTACTATGGAGGTATTGCAATATGACTTTGAGAGAGAAGGTGCCAGGGGAGTTGGTAGTATCTCTTCCCTTCCCTCTTCTCCTGTGTTTCAGAGGTGATGTTTCCTGGGCTGTCTGCTGGGTAACTGGTATGGGATGGGGCAAGAGTAGAACAGAACAAGTTCTGTGGAAGTACTAACAGCTGGTATCAAACACAGCAAGCAAGCAGTGATTCAGGAACAGCCCTTCTGTCTTAACCATGCATTTCTCCTGATTTCTTGAGTGATGCAATGCATATACCATTGGCTCCTAATTCATGTGACATTCTACCGAGCAGCCCAAGAGATGACGAATGAAGCAGTAGGAGTTTTGTTGACCAGTGCTTATTGCAGTGACTGACATGGCCTTGCAAGCTCATTAAGTGGCTGGCAGGTCTTGCTGTGTAGCTGCATTGGCTGAGTCCATGGCCATGCAAAGTTGCACAGCCCAGTGCAGGGAGTAGGACTGTGGTGCTGTAACTAAGGAGAGCCTGTCTTATCTGATGGTGGTTTAGCTTTGGGCAGTCATGACTGCTGATGTCAAAGAGTGGCAGCTGACCAGCTGTTCTCTATAGAACTGTCATCCTGTTGGTTTCCTGATTGTCCCCAAGGCAGACAGGATGGTGGGTGTGCACTCTGACCTCTTGTTCTTGGGAGGCAACTGGCCTGGTGTCAGTTGTTAATAAATGTGATAAAAGTTTAGAGGGAGAAGGATCTGGTGGTTGATACATGAAAAGTTGTCCCTAAGAAGGTAGATGTGAATTCCCAAGTGGAGCCTACATGCTCCATACCTGACTTATCACTAATACAGCAGGCAGAATAATGAAACTGTAAGGGTATTTCAGTGAAGTAGTTAGACTATGAAGCAAGAGCTGATGAAATCTAATAAATAAAGCATCATGAGCCATTAAAGCCTTTGCCTTCACTGAAAATATTCATATTCTTAAGTTCTTTGTTGGATTAGGGTAATATCCTCTAAATAACCTGGCTGATAGAACAAAGGAAGAGAATTTTAGGAAAGTATAAGCAATCAGCAGTAATAGGAATTTTTCTTTTTTTTCAGTTTGCTTCTGAGGTTAAAATAACAGGAACCAGATGTAAAATAGCAGATATGTTTAGGACTTGAATTCACTTTGTCAATTACCATGTCATGTCTCGAGAGAACGGGAGGCAGAAAGAGCTGTGTGCTCTGCCAAATGGGCAGGAATTTTAAATTCTCTTCTGTTTCTCACTTTTGAGAAGCCGAATCAAAAATACCTGTTGCTTGCGCAAGTATCTCTAGCTCATTGACTTGAAGATACTCTCCCAAAAGAAGAGTCATGTTCATAGTTACTCTCATTAGATAGTGTCTAGTGCTTGTTATCTACTAGTAATTTAAATTCTATAAACGTTCTATAAAACATAACTTTAGAAACCCCCTTATTTTCAAGAGGAACCTCAAACAAAAGCTGTATTAGGCTACTATTGTACTAGTGATACTATAATTAATTTTCTATTTCCTGCCTCTTATTTAGAAGTTGAAAGCTTGGCCAAATTACATTTGGAAGATGAACAAAAGGGTTTGATTTGCTAAGAGACACAACCTCTTTTGGGACAGAGTGAACCATCACTTTTTGGTCTTTCTCTTGAAAACCATTTCCTTCTCATTGAATAGGTCTCACTCAAACTGCTTTCCTGCCTCCTTCTCTTTTGCTAGAGTCTGAGTGTGCAAATTATTGACACTTAATGTATTAGAGCAAGCTGAAAAGGAGGGATGCTGATGGAATTGTGCCTGTCAGTGGGATATTGTGAAAGTGTCTCTCTTAGGACTGTTTATCTAAATTTTTAAGGGATATCCCAAGAAAAGGATGATAAATGCACCTTACACAAAGAGATCTTTTCCCATTAAAAATCTGTGATGCCTGTCATTATTTGTATACCACAGCAAACTGGAGGCCAGAAAGGTACCGACAGCTTGGTGTATTGTTTTGTTTTTAAATCAGCTCCCTTTCTTTGGAGTTTTGATTAGACTGAGTCCTGCATGAAATGCAGGTGCTACCAGGTGGAGTGGAGAAAGGCATGGACTTGTTTGCAAGTGTTGGGCTGACCACACCACAGTGTCTCTCTGGGGCAGCTAACTCTCCAGTTGACTGAGAGCTTTGTTTCCTGGTTTCCTTGGGCTTCCACCAACCCAACTAGAAAAATTACAATGCTTGGTCTTACTGAAGAACAAAATGCTGCTGAGTGAAATGATTTAAGTGCATGTTGTTACAGTTAGGTAATATCAGGGTGTGAGGGGAGAGGGGAGCAAGAGTCAGTTCCTGAAGAGATGTGCTTGCTCCAGTCTTAGAGATGATGTGAGAGCTGAATTCCTTTCCTAAGGGAAAGAAAGAGTATCTTTCTGAATCTGGCTGGCTGGAAGGCAGGTGCTGTGGAGAAACTCCTTGCACTGGATAAGTCTGTGCTCTGTCTCTGCACAGAGCCTTTCCAGTCCTCTGTGTACGTGTGTTTGTGTGAGATGACTCTCAAGGGACTTTAATGTTGCGGTTACCATGGGAGCCAATTCAAAGTGGATTGTCATGCCATCAGAACTAAAAGATACGTGTAAATCTGTGCTAGCATTTCGCAGATGTTTGAGATTTTGAATATTTCTTGCAAGAAAAGTATTTCTATTATTTACATAGGGATATTACTTCTTTGCATGTTAAGCATTTCTGAAATCAGCCTGTCTCTGTGACAGACAGGATAGATAGATAGATAGATAGATAGATAGAAAATCCAAAGTGAATACAGTAGAAGAATTTTAACTTGAGATAGATGTTTCCCTGGTAATTGTTCTGTTTGGTTGTAGTGTTCCTGAGTTATTTCTATCCCATTCCTATAGTGACACTTATCAAAATCTAAGCAGAGTACTTCTCCTTGCATATCTTCATCCTTTCCACTGTCCTGTTTGTGTTGGTTGACACTTTCACCTGCCACAATTCTTGAGAAAAATCCTTAGCTGAGACATGGAGGTGCTCATTCTAGAAAAGATGACTGTGATAAGCATAACATGTTATGCACCTTGGACCTGTTTCTGCATCCATGGAAATCAAATGGTTATTCATGCTGGACCCCTAGGGTTTAAAACATCTGCTTGTCACCAGAACTTGCTTAGTGACTTTGGACTTAACAGCTTGGGGGCTGAGCTCTGGACCTCCAGGATCTCTAGGTTCTTGTGCTGACAGTGCTTCTAGCACTCACAGCATCTCAGGCCACCAGCACAGCAGAGAGGGCAGATGTGCTTCTTTGGAAACTTTTTTGTGTGAAGCTCTATCAAATCTCTAAATTTTAATTGCTAATTTATTTTAGAAAGAACAGTTTGTCTCTGACCTACATGTGGGACTCAAATGTGACTTTCTGGCTCTTAGAAGACTTTCTATTGTTGAAAATCTGAAATAGTATTAGGACTATAGGGATGCTGTTGTCTCTTTTCTTGTAACTTTTTTTTTTTTTTTCTGTTAGTAGTGTGCACTCTTAATTCTTCATGGAGAAGAAAGCTGTATCAACAGGTGGAGAGTTAGGAACTGTTTTATCAGTTGCTGTTTGTAGGTCCACTGGGGAATTAGAGGAGAGCTCTTTTTGAGCAGAACAGATTAGGGTTTTTTTTAATGCCCTCTCTTTAGGATTCTTTTTTTATTTGTTCTTGAGGTTTTTCTTTTTTTTAATACAGAAAAAATATGGTCTGTGAAAAGAATTTTTAGTATTAATGTCTGTAGATTTTGATGACTTGTCAAAAAAGAATAACAGAATCCTTAGTTACATCTGGAGACCATTCTTCTCCTGTGCAGAAGTTCTGCATTGAAAAATCCAATTCTTTGTTCCAATGTTATTGGAATTTTTTGATTTGGTTTTACTCATTTCTTTGGAGGAAGTGTTTTCTGTGCATCAAGTGCACAAGCTAGTAAGAAAACTTTACTGTATCATTCCCTAGACATATGGCATTTTCATAATAACATTACTATCCAGGCAACTTCATTCAGATTTTATCAAATACTCTAGGCAGGCCTGTTTTAGGTACTGGATGTAATGATAGAGATGTGTACACCTCCTTGGTGAGGAAGCCAAATTGCAGTAAGAAGTCGAGTATTGCTAAGGAACTGGAAAAGAGTTGTTCTAGTTCAAGAAGAGTATAAGACTTTGTTGCAGGTAACATGAAAATGAGGAAGGCTGCAAAATAGAGGAAACAAAAAAAAATCCTATATTGAATAGTAAACTGATCCTCTCATGCAGGAATTCCAAAATACTTGACAAGCATCAGTGAATGATCTGATTGTACAGTCATAGTGTAGTTCAGTACTTGTATGTGTTGTAAAAACTTCCAAGGACATTTATGGCAGGACAGCTGTTGATGAAGGGTTCATGCCCAGGGAAGTGGTTGTGTCACTGTCAGAGTTTAGGGCAAAGCTGGGAGAAAACTCCAAATGGGGTTCCCCCAAGAAAACAAAATTCAAATGACCCCTCCCCCTAACTGGTCTGGGAAAAAAATTTCCTTGGAGAGAAGTGGAAAAAGCTGTTTATTTAACAGAAATTGAATAATATTAAGCAATAAAACCTCTCGCTGTTCGATGGGATGGCAAATCCAGGAAGAAAAGTCCTTTTCATGTGGTGTAGCTCGGCTCGCTCAGGTTCTTATCAGTCCCTCCGGCGCTGGAAAGTGCCGAGGCCCAGGCCCCAGTGGGCCACAGGCCTGAGCTCCCAGGGTTTGGCTGGGTGTTCTTCAGTCCAGAGCAGGTTTGCACAGATCCAGGAGAAAGGAGAAAAAAAGGTCCAGAGAAGTCCTCTGCCTCAGCTAGCTAAAACTAACTAAAAGCCAGAGGGAAGCTCTGTCCCGCTGTCTGTCCGTGCTGCAGACACCACAGTCCAGGAGCGGGATGTGTGGGAGTGATGTTTTCCTTTAACACAAACTGCGCGCTTCTTCTCCCCGCTTCGCTCTCAGAGCCAATCTTAAAGGTGCAGAACTTAATATATTAACATAAACCAGGCGATTGGGGATACCAGTATCATAAAGTCACTCCAGAACAGTCACCATCCCTGGAGGCATTTTTAAAATATGTAGGTGTGGCAGTGCTGGGTTAATGGTTGGACTTGATGATCGTAGGTCTTTACCAACCTGAACTGTTCTGTGATTTGGTATTTAGTTCAGTAGAATATTGTTGCAAAAGGATAAAGCCACTCTTTGCAGAAGAGACTGTTTTAATGGAAGAGAGAGGAGGATATTGGTTCTAGTCTGTGAAATGGGCTTTTATTGAACATGATGTGCCTGAGCACCTTTCATTCAGGGCACACGATTTCAGCTTCCAGCAGAAGCTGTTTGTACCTGTTTAAAAGCTGTTCCCTCAAAACAATGCATACTGCTGTGCATATGATTCTTCCTCAGGGGAGAGAGAATAAACTGAGCATTGGATATTAGCTGCAGCACTTAGTGCACTGCTGGGAGGCACTGGGATACAATACAGGCAGTGTCACAAACGCTGCAGCACAGTTGAGGAAGTGTCTGTGCCAGCAGATGTGTTTGATGCTCACCACAGTATTTCTCCAGAGCACCGCTATGGATAAGCACCTAAGCCAAAAGCATTTTTGGTCCACAGCCCCCAGCTACTCTGTAAATACAGCTAGAGCACCTTGTAGCTCCAGCAAATGCCAAAAAGCACAGAGATAGTGCTTTTTAAGATTGAGGCAAGCTATCTCTGCCAGGAAAACTCACCTCAGCATACCTGGCAAACTTCTGCCTTCCCTGTGCTGTTTTCTGCTCAAAGCAAGCTTGACTTCCTGAGCTAATACAATATAATTTCTTGATTGATTTTTATGGACAGGACTTTTACAAAACTTGCTTTGGGATTTAGGAACCTACTTGTCACTGGCTTTCCTTGGGGCATAAAGCATTGATTCACTGTGGTTATCTGGAGAGAGTCATAATGCTGTTACAGCAACCTTCTGAAGATGCTGGCAGTGCTGTATAAGCAATTCACGAGGCCTTACAGGCAGGGGAGAAAAATGGTTTACTTTTTTATCAACTGTGTATCTGTGGGGGTAAAAAAGGCTGCCTCGATAGTGCTGACAGAGTAGACAATAGCAAGGGTTTGGTGTGTGCAGTGGGAAATGCTGCCAACTAAAGAATGATTGTTGGTGTTCAAGGGGTGCTAGTGTCAGAGTACCTGCTTTATATACCAGTTTTTTGGTCACTATTTGAAATATTTGACCAATATATTTTGGTCAAAATTTAAATGCTTGCTCTAAAGTCAACTTTAGTTACATAGTTTTTTTGAGAACAGGAAAGATATTAAAAGACTATGGGTTTACCATCTTCTGCTTCCCCCCACCCCAAGCTACTCTGTCCAATCTGGGCTTTTGATTTTCAAATTCATTTCTGAAAGGATTTCCCAATTGAGAATTTCTATTCCTAACCATGAAAGACTGTGCTTTAGAAGTAGTGTTTTCATTTAAGAAATTTGATCTGTAAAAATGCTACCTCTGCATGGGCACTGTATGTTAGCACTTTGGGCATGTTCCTGTGCTGATTTCTTGTCAAAGATAGTTTTTTCCGTATGTCTTGTTCAAACAGTCTTTTACTTATTTTTGAGGCCTGAAGCCAGTACTGTTGTAAAATATGATAATGTCTTCAAACTGACAATTACCTGGAGATATTTTTTCTTGGATAAATTTCTCTGCTGTGACTTTCCTGTCCTGTGTGCAGAAAAAAGGCAGCAGTATAATTCTTACCTGCTTTCTGTTTTGTTTAACCCTGTTTTACGGAAACCCTTCTTCAAGGATCACAGTCATGCATTTGAATTGGGACATCTGATCTCAGCTGTGCTGGAAGGGCAACATAAAAATGACAGAAGCGAGACAAAGTGTAGCGTGAACAAGCTCCAGCAGCTTAGTTTTGAAAAGCTTTGTTCACATAAATATGACAGAAGATAGTTTTACGGTTTAAAAAATAAAGAGAGAATTATGTAGGTAATCTTTACAACCTAGTGAAAATATCGTAGTACACAGAAATGGAAGTGTTACAGCTTTCTATGATCTAAATTGGCATTTGCTCTTAGTCAGTAGGTGAAACAACACTTGAGCATTTTGTTTATAGTGATTGCTTTTTTTATCATTTTAGAACAAAGTGGTGTTTTGCAAACATTCATAATGTGAATCTGGCAAATAAGGCAATTCAGGTAATAAGTAAAATCTCTGAAGATCAAGGAGACTCAATCCTTTACATCATATTTATAATTGGCCCAGACCTTTATTTTAATATTCTGGTTCCAAGTCTGAAAACTGCTTTGGGAGGAGGAGTCACTTGGACCAAAATAATTTTCTGGTTAGAACCTAAACATGTCTTTTGCCAGTTTTCTGATTTTTTTTTTTTTTTTTCAAATCAAGAACTTGTTTTTCTTTAAAAGGAGATGCTTGACTTAACAGGCACTATGGTATCTGTGAGGCAGTTTCTTTTCTTGTCAGTGTAAAACCTTCAACTTAGGTTAATTCTGTGTAACTAAAGCTGTCTAAGAACCTAAGTAGACACCTGACTAGTCATTTAGGGCTTTCTTCTGCGGGTGGTAGGGGAAATGAAAGGGAGAATCAGGGCTGTTGAGAAGTACACTGAGAGCAGGTAGCTGGGTGTGCAGCTGCAGTGGGAGCTGCAGGTTGTGCCCTGGCTGGGGGAGTGGTGGGAGCCAAGAGGGGGTCACTGGAACTGCCTGCTGTGAAGGGACTTTGGTCCCAGCAGTCCCAGAAAGTCTGGGGTTGGTGGCAGTGTGACTGCCACAGTGGCTCCTGGCAGACAGGGCAGTTTCCCTAACAGGCTATACTGGGGTTACTGGTTTTTTCCTTTGACTGTACAGGGAACCCAGATGTCCTTCTGAGACTGACTGTGTCAAGTTGTGTGGAGATGTTTGTGCAACTTGAATCCCAAGCATTGTCCTTTGAGCAAGAACCTTTTGGGTTCCAGGTGACATTGCTCCTGGTAGCTTGTCATTCATTCAGAAGGTCAACCATGTGAGTGAGTGCTTATCTAGTAGTTCTTCCAATTTTGTCACTGTGGGTACATTCTCACTTCAAGTCATTGTCCTGGAGCTGGTTAAAGGGTGTATGAGGGGCTCTGCTATAAAGACTCAGGCAAATTCATTACTTTTTTTAGGCTCTTATGTGTGTTTTTTTCCCCCCATAATCTTCCATTTCTTCCTTTCTTGTCATCCATTTATTTATCTTTAAACTAATATATATTTAAAAATTAATTAAAAAAAAAATCCAAAAGTGGTAGATACATAAAAGTCAATCTCGTGCAGCTCAGTGCTGAGCTGCAGACTCGCTGTTTGATTTTGATAAAGCCAGATGGTCTATGGTATTGCTTACCTGTCAGTGAAAGACAGACAGCTACCTCCAAGGGGCTTCTGAAGATAAGTTCAGTCAGGATTTTAAATTTGTATACCGAGTGCTCATAGCAGGATGGAGGAAGGAGAAGGTATTGTATGTTTCTGTATAACCAAAATGTCCAGTGAAAAGTCGCATAGAGTAAGTCCTGCTTTCTTTTCTCCTCTTCCACTTCAGTGCTTTATCTTGAAGATTTTGTATATATTTCACTGACAAATTATAGCTTTGAATAGAGATGAAAACTCATTTGTTTCACTTTTTCTGTTAAAATTTCAAAAAGCATCATGGTATCACAGGCTACTAAGCTGACAAAAGAAAGGTCAGTAGGGAGAGTGAGTTTTCTCTGGGCAAATTTCCTGACCCAAGACAAAGGCAGCAAAGAGCTGTCAGAATACATTTTTGTCACAGGAACAGAAGAGGAAGACTGGACACTTATCAATTGGTCTTCACAAATGGGTTGCTCTGAAGAATCATAGAAACATCTCAGCTAAAGACTGGGATCCTGTACTGGGCCTGGAGTCATAGTGAGAAAAGATTGCTTTTGGGGCTGTCATATTATCCCTGCTGTTCTGGGTGCTGGCAGTGCAAAATGTCTTGATGGTGGACACAGAAACCTGATCTTTGCTCTGGAATGACCAACATACGTGATTTCTTTTCTAAGAGGAGAGTGTCTTTCTCTTCTCAGTTTTTGATGGATGAACTGAATTTCTACAGACCCTTTCCACCCTCACCTGTGACTGTCCAAGCCAATCACTTGGTCATTCATGTAGCTACAGAGCTAATTCTGCTTCAGCTCTGGATAGGTTCTGCTGGACCTGTGCTTGATTACTAGCTCTGTTTACCACAAGGGAGCAGTTATTAATGTGCTCTCATTTTTAAGCCTGTTATAACTCCTTCACTTTGATTAAGTTCATTGTGGAGCTCTTTACTCTTTTAGCCTGTCTAAGATGTAATTCTGATTGTAGAAGTGCTTCCGTTGTTTCCCTCCCAGCTGAAGGAGGAGGCAGAAGGGCTATCGATTTTTATATAAAGATGAGTTTAATGTGACCTGGGGGTTGGGCTTGATCCAAGGCTTACTTGAGTCGGTGGCCATCAGTCATTAGATTTCAGTGGATTTCAGGCACTAGTATCTGACTTACTGCCATGATGTTCAGCTGCCTGTGTAGCAGCAGTTTTGTGGGTCTTCATAAATTGTTCAAAAGCAGCAAACTGCCATAGTGGGGGAGGGCAGGCATGCTGACCAGATACCTAACAGCTTTTTCTTTTATTCTTGTGATCCATTTTATCTTATTTCTGTACGATTTCAACCTTGAATGTGTGGTCGTGGCACATGTGATAGCAATTTGTAATGAAGCACACAACCCCAGATAATACAGCAGAGCTCTAACAAGGAGCTTTTAGAGAGAAAAGATTATCTTTAACTCTGAGCTGAGTTGTAATTTGGTGGGTATTAATGCATGGATTTTTAAAAATGTATAGTGTAATCGGAGATAGGAAGGGCATTAAAAACATAGGCATGCGCTATGAGCGATGTAACTCAGAGGTTCAACTGTGTTAGCAATTGGGCCGGATCTGACCTGCAGGCTGTTCATGGTCTGTTTTTCTTGCACACATGTGCACATGTTGATGCTTTTCCTGCAATCTTCTGCCTTTTCCTTTGAGAAGGAAAGATTTCTGTGACATGCATCAGAAGATGGCCCACTGAACAAGCCAACTTGTGGCAGACATCCCCAAAAGATCAGACCATCTTCTCAGCCATAATTCTCTCTGCAAATAACTGCAAATAACTGCAGCAACTCAAGCTTCATTTTTCCCTCTCTCCCACTGCTTTTTCTCTACTGACTTTTGATTGACTGGTACTCTAGGTCAACCAAATGCCATCCATTTCCCCTGATATAAAAGTGTGCGAGCAGTGCATTGCTCTTACCTATTCAGCCCTCAGGAGCTTGTTCTGTACAGAAGCAGGCTTTCTCTATGCTTTGTTCCTGCAGATGTCATTTTCCAGGCTTCTTCACTATACAGTGTTAAGTAATGTATTGTCAGCTGGAACAAGTTGGTGTAGCTGTCCATTAAAAATAAGAATAAATGTATTATCACCACAAGATGCCATTCATGGAAATGGGGAGAGGAGAAAGTTTTCAATGCACCTGACTTTTAAGGAATGCAGCTATTGCTGAGGTCTTTGTAAAGACAGATTTAATCTGTATGTCTGAAATGTAGTAAACCTAAAGAAAACAGTGAAATGGAGTATTGCTTCTTGGAGCTTACTCTTTTTGTCAAATACACAGAAGGAAGATAGATTTATTTTTTTTTCCTCCGTGGGGGAAGGATCACGAACTATTGTTTATCTGCTGTGTTTACTGTTAGCAATGGAGCTGTACAAATAAAAGGAACAGAGTTCATGTACCCAGTGGATGCTAAATGGAAGTAGGATCTGTATAATAGTTACTGTAAAATCCATGTCTTACCTTGGCTTAAAAAGCTTCTGGTCACCCTCTTAGATGTATCATTCAGTTTAGTGAATGCTGAGCATCTGTTTAAACAAACAGCTTTAAAATTTGTGACAGAACTAGTACTTTGTCCTTGACTCTGTCCTATCTGTAGCAGCAGCACCCAGTAAGTCCTTCTGGGCTCTTTCTATTGTCATCAGGTGCCACGTGCAGGACATGGACAATGCAGCTGTGTTGTGGTTTTACAGCAGTAACTAAATAGGTTAGAATAGGTTTCTCTGAGACTTACCTGCTTTCAGCGTCACACATCTGCCCAGAAACGCACTGGCTGTTGTGCTCATTATGGACCTGTTGAATCTCTTCAGGAGCCTCGTGGCTTGCACACACTGACTTGTGTTTGGATGAAACAACAGTGGGAAGAGACCTCCTTTTCTCATGAGAGTAAACTTAGTGAGGTGGGAATTTGAAAACCTTAGCCGTATTTGACTGTTGACCGTTTCAATTTTGTCATGCAGAATTCCTGTGTGGTATTATGTGCCAAATAGCTTTGTCTTGGCATTTGTTGTTCCCAGTTTACAGGTGCAGTAACTCAGAGGTCAAACTCTGGAGGAAGGGAGTCGTCTACCAAGGTCTTTCTTCATGCAGCTGGTGAAAGTGAGAGGAACAAGGCAGCTTGAAACTTTTTGACTACCCCAAAGGATAGAGTAATTGTCTCCTTGTGATTTTGAGGCTTGCTTTAGGATTGTGCATTTTCATGCAGAGGCTGTATGTACCCTGTCTTCTCTCCTCTGAAGGAAAAGGAAGTAAAAAGATTGTAGAACTGAAGAACAGAGAAAAAAGTGAAGGGTGAATGCTGGCTCAGTACTTTTTTGCTTTGAGTAGAATATCCTGATGAGGAGAAGCCGAGGTTACCTGTGGTCACAGAGGTTTTTTCACGTGCTTGGGGTTGTGTGCGATGGTTTAACATGTTGAAGACCAACACACAGTGTATGTAAAAAATAGTTGTGTGTAGGTCATTTGTATGAGACATGTCTCTCCTCAGAACTGTGTGTGTGTTTGCAAGATTCTCTAGTGTGAATGTAAAGGGTAGCAAACCTGGACATGCATTTGATTTGACCTGGCTGATGAGCCTTTGCTCAGAATCAAATTTCAATTGTCTGTGAGTGAGACTGGGAGGAGACTGTAAATGCTGTTGTGGTGTTGAACTGGACTGAAGGACAGAAAGGAGGTCTGGGTGATTCCCAGTCTGTTCACAGCTTCCACATTACTGAAAGGACCTGTAGAAGACCTGCCAGTGCTGCTGCTATACAGTGCTGAAAACCTTCAGAGAGAGAGGGCCTGTGGCTGCTCCAGATGCCCAGACCTGCAGAACGTTGTCACGGGAAACTGAGGGCTTGGTGAGTGCTGCTAAAATCATGTCACTTCCAGCCTTGTGTACCTTCTTACAGTAAAGGTATTGGAGAGTACGTTCATTTTGCTTGTGGGATTTCCCTGCTTCCCACACATGGCTCCTGACTCCCCTCAATACTATCAAGGGCAGAGCTCCTTGGTGATGCTCAGTTCTGTGTATGTACAACGACCCTTTGTCCTGTGGTGGCCTTGAATTGCGGGGATTATGGCACGAAGGAGGTGATGCTGGGGTAGAAGCACCCGACTGGCCAGCAGCTACTTTTTCTTCAGGGTGTGTGCTGGGTATCTTATTGAGAAAGTCTGTCCATACTGTTCCCACTGCTGTGCAAAGCTTTCCTGGTGCCTGCTGGGAGCAGGGACAAGTGTGTGTATTTCACTGTGTTTTGGGTCCAGAAGTGCAGTGTGGGTGGTGGAAAAATGAGAGGTGCACATGTGCTTTTCCAGAACTTGCACTATTAGTAACTATGTACTTAATACTGATCTCCCAATTAATAACCCATTATGGATTTATTTATTAAATGCGCATGTGGAAGAGGCCTCCAACCCCTCATGCTTTTTGATATCTTTTTTCAAAGTTAGTAGAAGTATAGAGAAACTGACATCTGGAGACACACGGGTGGTGATGGCATAATAGAGCTGCAGCCCTTTCTTAATGGACTTGTATTCTTTCTGCAATCAGAATTGGCACACATGACAGTGCTGCTGCTGTGCTTTCTTTTGGCCTAGTTTTCTAGGTGCTTTTGCCCATACAAATTTCTGAAAATTGATTCTTCCAGGACCTCCACAAGCTATGTTGTGAGCTGTCACAGAGCATTTTGCTCATTTGTTCTAGGTGACTTTCCCAGGGTCAAGGTGAGTCGATAGCTGAGCCCTGAATAGAACTGAGAATACCAGATTTCTTCTTGTTTGACCCATGGAAGTTGCTTTGATAGATTGCTTTTTTAGGTAGTGGAACACTTGGTATTTTGGGTACATTTAGAAAACTTCTACCTGTGGCTTGTGGTACGAGCATGTAGATTGTTTTTCTTTAGGATGGGAAAGACAGGTGGAGGAGATTTATGGTTGCACTGGGTGAGGTTTTCCAGGGGTTATTTTCCTTCCTCCAGTTATTATTTACCATATGAATAGCCCTTCTTCCTAAGGATATTCTGCTTTCAAAGCCTTATACGACATGCATTAAAATACCCAATGCTGGGAAATCTTCCTCCTTCCTTCCTCTCCAACAATCAGCACACACATCTTCCCTTGCCAGTGAAGGCTCAGCACTGAACATTGGTATCAAGGCAATTATTATAATCTGAAAAGGATGAATTGAGAAGATGAACTAGATATCTGCATAGTGTATTTTCTAGGTTATTCTTGAGAACAAGATTCGTGCTTTATTAGTTTTCTGTCTTTTGTGCCCTGATATTAACCAGATGAGAATATTAACAAAAACATATAAAAGAAATAATTAAAAAATAATTTAATAATAAGAATTGCAAAATATCAGATGCAATTTCATAACTAAATGTGGGGTGGAAATTAAAAGTCTGGAAACCATTCTACAGCAAGCACAATGTCAGGCTATGACCTTAACAAGATACTGTCAAAATTAAAGGAGGTGTATTGAGAATCTGCTCCCAGGCACTCATATCTTTGGGGGAGTTTGAACTCATTGGTGCTTAAAGGCTACCTTTCTGGTATTTGAAAACAGTTTTAGACCTATTCTATTGTTTTCTTTTATATTTTTTCTCTCTTCCTACAATTAAAGCAGGTTTGGCTTCACATTCACTGTGCTTCCACCATCTATGGTGTGCTCTCTTCTTCTCCCCCCATTACTATTTCACAGCTTTTCTGCACTTCACAATAATACTGCTTTTCCAGTAATGGTGTAACTCTTAGAGCTACATTAAAAAATCCAACTAAAAAACCCCAGAAAACAAAAAAACTCTCTAAAACACCATAAGAATTGATTTCCTTTGTGTATAGAGAGTGATTAAATGTGTGTGTTTAAAGGAAGAATTAAATGTCTTTTACCGATTGAGAGTTTAATTGGAGTACTGTGATAGATACTGACTTTTACTGATGCCTTTGAATATATAATAGGGGAGAAAAAAGTTGTTTTTTATATTAAGGATGGATTTACTTGATGAAAATTAAGATTTTGGTTGAAGTTCCTATTTCTGGGGTTTCCCTATAATTGTACATTTAAAGGAGTTGCATGCACTACCCATGTAAAGTCACATGATTTGACATGGAGCTTTGTACAGTTTGTTCCCTTTTTCCTCTGCATGTGTTTTATTAACAACAAACAAGCGAACTGATCTTATGCCAAATGCCAGTGGTTGGCAATCCCTCTGAAATCAGATTGTCTTCTTGCAACTCATGGGGAAGCATTTGCTATTAGTGAAGCAGGGCTCTCGGGGGAGTAATGTTAGCATTCCAAATAAACTGTAGAGAAGTATGGAAGTGTATGTTATAAACATCAGGGATTATATTGTTTTCTCTTCTGTGTCTAGGACTGATGTGGCTTTATTCCAGTTGACATATTTAAGAGGGTTTTTTGACCTAGGATGAAAATGAGGGGTCAGTTGTTTAAGTGGTGTAAACACCCAGAGCTCCAGAGAAGACAGACACTCCTGGTTTAGCCAAGCAGATAACTGAAAATTTTTTGTGAAGTGTTTATATTGTCCTGTTGGCTCAAATGAGTGTGCTTCAATTTTTGGGTTTTGTATGTGAGGATCTGGCACTGCAAATTCAATTTAAATTCTAATGGGAGCATGACTAGAGCTGCATAAATGACATCTGCCTCCACATTAGAGTGGTCATCTATGGCAAAGATTTCAACATGGATTCTTACCTTGAAATGAACATCCTGATGACTGGCCATGAGTTCATGTTGTTTTTTTCTTTTTTTGCCTGTTTCCACTCTCTGCCAAGTTGAGTTGTTTATGCCAAATAGCTCATTTTCTCTGGGAGCAATTGTGAACCTTGCTCCTAACTGCCCGCTTGCTAATCTGCTCTTCTAAATTGTGGCTCAGATCCCTGCTCTGTGTTGATATGGGAAGGATTTGACCTAGGTGTTACGACTCTTTTGGCTGTGAGAGAAGACTCAACTTCATCCCATTCTTTGGGACACTTAAGAATTAAACAATGAGGCACAACAGGGATAGAGAGAGAGGGTCTGTTGCCCAGGGATTGTTTTTTTCTAAGCCAACAAAGCCTGACAAATTTAACCTAAATGCATCAATAGCTTTGGGTTAGTCAGGTGTGCTTTCACCACCTCATTTTGGTGAAAACATTTGTTTGCCTGAAGCTTGGAGAGATTATGCAGGTTTTGTACTTCTCTGTAGAGAGTTTCCAAGAGGAAAAGCACAAGGGGAATAATAAGAATTCTCATCCTTTGCTTCTGACAAGGATACTCTAAGATAATTTTCTTTCTTCGGTAGAAGAAAGTCTGAGGTTAACTTTTCCAGGCAAGTAAGGTGACTGGCAAGTGTGCACAGGGATGTGATAGGTAATAAAAATGTAAATGTATGAGTGTATCTGTTGTATTTTATTACTGAGAAGTATGTAGTAGAAAACACCAGAGGAGGATTTTTATTTTTTTACAAATATTCTTTGTTTTTTTTTTTTAAATAAAAGTAAATCTTTACAAAATGATATGAAACACAGCTGCATTTAATGAACTAATGCAGGCTCTACTTAAACGAGATTATATTTTCATCTTTTAAAAAAGTATTTCTATATAAATAGATATAATAATACTACCTTTATATAGTAATATTGATACTTTCAGGAAGGGTTTATACTTTCAGGAATCAATGTCTGGTAACAAAGTTCTGTAGTTTGGTCAGGCATACTGACCCATAGCTGAAGGCTGAGCTGGACAGAGAACAGGGACTACCCGTCTGTGTCCTGATCTGATGAACTTGCATGATAAATCATCTTCTTCCACTCCCTGTAAATCACAAGGTATCAATGAAGATTTATATGGGTACACGTGGTATGTTGGGAGATAAATTATTGCTGATCCTCTCTCTCTCTCCTGTTGCAGCATTTGAGGAAGGGCAGGTCCTAGGGGGCAAATTCTGGATTTGTCTGTTGCCTGCTGTTGAGAATAGGAGCAGATGTTGGTGTCTTGGCTACTCACAGTTCAATGAAACACAGTGAATTCCTTCACCTTGCTCAGGGATCTAATTGAATGAGGAGAGCTAATGGGAGGATGGAAGTGTTTGCAGCACCATGGGAAATGAGAGACTTCCCCTTCTGCCATGTTGGTGTAAATTGGCAGAGTCCTAATGAAATCAGTAACCCCCTAGTAATTCATACACTAGGGTCTGGCTTACACTGGATCTGGATCATGCACAGGACGTGTCGTGCCTCTCAGAGGTTATGTTGTTCCTCTTTGCAGAAACAGAGTTTTAATTGCTTTAATTGGTCTGGACAGTAGATATCTGATTCTACCAGCATGTTTGCTGCTAATGAAATCTGTGGTATGGAATCATTATTTATAAGTAGTCTATTTTTAACAGTGCTGCTGTAACAATTTAAATGCTCTGAGCTCTGTGTACCCTGATGGGCTTTTTGTGTACGTTCATTATACGGGAACAGCTGGATATTTGAGAACACAATTTGTTACCAGGGTTTCTCTAGGTGGTAAAACTATATGGCTGTTCCCCTGACTCTGCTGAAGTTTGTTATGAAACCACACCCTGTTGTATCCTATTCATAAGAAACTGTGAAAAGGGTATGTCATTCTCCTGGCTCGTAGCCTTCTCAGCCACTGCTTCTCTCCATGCTGACCTTACATTGTGGTTGGAGAGATACCTGAAGCAGGTGGTTGCTTGTTGCTCACTCATCTCTTTCTAGGTTATCTGTCAGGTTTGTCAAGAGCAAAGGTGTTTAAAACATAATTCTCTGCAGAATGATGAATTCTCTTCTGTGATAGTTGTCCTTTGCTCAGGGCTATTGCCTTACTTTTGTTCTCTTTCTGTTAACAACGTGCTTAAATTGCAAGGTTGGAAAGTCATGTTTGTAGATTCTCTTTTTGTCCTGATGCCAGTGCAGGGCACTGTCTCCTTGTTTTGGTTTGCAGATGTGGAGATAGCAACTGCATGGGAATTACTGCTGTGTAACCAAGTTTGACTAAAAATGACAGCTGTCTAATGTTAGTTTGTAGTGTGTGATTTATGGGGCATGGGGGCAGTGGCAACACCCTCTGACCTCTTCCACTGGGAACTGTGTAACCCTGTGTCCTTACTGCCTTAAGAGTTGGTCTTCCTGCTGCCTGCCTGCTGGATGCAGATGCCATCACAGGACTTCTTTCCTGTGCAGTGTGCACAACAACCATGGGGCCTGATAGGCATGTAGAGCATCCTGATGCAGTTGGGTTGCATGTGTTATGTGTTGTCTTGAATTCAGTAAGCTCTCAGTTCTTTACCCTGCTGGTGTTGCATGCTTGCAGCAAAACCCCCAGGAATGCAGTGGTTGAAATTACTTTGGCCTTTGACAGGAGTTTGGCTGTTTCATTGCTACAGGATTTCTTCTGCTGCATTTTGTGCTAACATGCATCAGCACAGAGATCCTGACTGAAAGGCTGTCATTGCTGTCTGAAGGCCTGTACAGGCAAAGTTATGAATGGTGATTGTTACACAAGTTCTGGAATTGGAGCAGCAGAGGCTCAGAAGCAGTAAACCACTTCGTTTTTTGTTTTTTTTTCCCAATTAATACTCCCCAACACAACAATTAAGCCCTTCCCCCATCACTCTGCAAACTTCTCTGAGGGAACAGAGAAACACAACCTGTGCAGTGCAGTTGATTTTTTCTGCCTTGCTCCAAGACTTATCTGATCATCATGTTCTCAAAGATATTTTAAAACTGCTGGCTGTTATTTAAGGATGCTATTAAAGTCCTTGCTTTGGAGAGTTTGGATAAATGTAGACTTTAATTTAATTAACCTTCATCAGTCTTTCTTTCTGCATGAAAAGATGACCTTTATAAAATGCCATTTACATACCCAAGAGCCTGGTGCTTGCATTTGTCTATGTATCTATATATAAAGGCATATTAAAACATGTTTACATATGTTTTAGGTATTTAAGGACCATTTATTATGAACATTGGTGTTATATATACAGACATGTATTGAAAAACTCTACCCAGTGGTAGGCTCAGGTTGTTCTAAGTATTATGTAGTTAACTAATTCTAATCAGGAAATTGATCTAGAGCTCATGAATTCATCTAGGAATCAGGTTATAGCAGAGTGTTTAAGGCATTGCTAGAGGACATGAAGGCTGTGGACTAGCCCCTGTATGGGTACAGAGTAATAGAAATTCTCTGATCCAAAAAAAGCATGTAAGCTCAGTGGGCTGAAAAATGTGAGAAGACTGTGGCTCAGAGTGGGAAAATTACTGTCCAGGTCACGTTGCTTCACTGCATTTCTTCTGAACCCCAGTAGCAAGGATGCTGTCCTCTAGACTGACCTATCTTTTCTTGTTCTTACATTCATCACTCATTCACATGAACAATTTTTCCTGTTTTCTCATGCCAGGGAGTCTAGAAGAGAGACTTCTTAAAAGCTTTCTTCAACTAAGGCAAGTGTGAATAAACACAGTTTTTGGAGACTATGAAGTTTAGTATGCTTGTTAAGTTCCTCAGATTGAATTTGCCTTTAATATGCTCTTGGGGTTGGATTTCAAATGTATTTAAGTTTCCAGAGATGTGAACAGATGCTTAGTAAAATTTTCAAAGCTTTTAACTTGCTTAGGTACTTTTGAAAATCCCTTTAAATGTCTGTGTGCCTTTAATCTCCTCAATAAATTTGCAAATCCCTAGAGTCTGTTGTTCAGCATTCAGGACTTGAACAAGGACTGGAGTCTCTGCCTTCTGTCCCTATTTCTGTAGCTGTATTTATTGCAGCTGGGAGACTTGCATGCTCACTGTAACTTTGTAAATGCAAATGGGTCCCAGTCTTAAATCTGACCCTCAACTGTGCAGGTGTAGGATGTTCTCTGAATAATTGTTTTTGACACAGAGGGCTTGTGGATTTTGTAATCGACATCTGTTCTGTTGCAAAGAGGGTGTTTCTGCTCACAGTGTTTGACAAAATCCCTTCCTTGAACAAAGTTTGTATAAAAAAGAGGTTCCTTGACTGTTAAAATATGCTTGCTCTGATTTATAGCACCACACAGCTCACACACAGTCATAACCTCACTTTCTCCTGCCAGTGGAAGACATACGATAGTAACCAGACATATGTATTAGAGGGCGGGAATTACCTTAGTGTTGGAATCTCTGTTTCTTGCCTGCTGAGTAACTTAGCAGTGGAGATGAATGGCAGAGCTAGTGCAAAAAGAGTGCACTAATTTATCCTTGAAATCTAGCAGGCACACTGAGATTACTCAGAAATGTTCCTCCATGGTTTAGAGCTGGAATTAGTCCTGTTGTGATGTTAGCTCAGGGGTAAAGAGCTCTTAAGTTTCAGGCAGAACAAAAAAGTTGATGGATTTAATTCCTTCAATGTGTTTGGTTTGAATAACTTGGTTTGGGCTACTCATTTTAGAACCCATCTCCCTTTTAGCACCTGATTTTGAAACCCATTAGCTCCAGTAAGCTTTGGAAGAAATTGCCAGAATAAATATGCAAAAAATATTGCTTGCCAAGCAATGAGTATAATGAGGTTTGGTGTGATAGCTGGGAACTGCTCCATTGCTTTAAGGAAGCTGCATCTCATGTTAGAAGCTCTCTGCAGTGTTTCTTATTAAAAAGAATAAGGCCAAATAAGTTGTTGTTGTTCTTTGGTAAATGAGTCCGAGAATGATGTCACTAAGGATCATGGAGGAAATTTTAGCAGACTTACTGGTTTAGTAAATAGGGTAAGGATTTCAACTTCTAGAATGCAGTATGAATTTTTATTTTTAAAGTGAAAATTCTAAGGAGTTCAGTGTCAAATCGAAGCAGAGCATGAATAAATCTTCTTGAGAAAGCTGATCTGCCAATTAAGCTTTGAGAACCAATTGCTATGTTTTCCCAGTGATTGTTTTTGCATTTTGTAGGGCTCTGGTTATGTAATAAAATCACTATTAACCCAATGCAATAAAACCTTTCAAATATTAAAATGACTGCTGGAAAATAACTGTCTCTGAAATTTATAGCACACACTACTTAACTTTGTTCCTGACATTTGCTTCATCATGTCTTATGGGTGCTCCTTATAGAGAAGATGGCCCTCACCAGTTAGCAGTAAAAAGTAATGTATTCCTTGTCTGGGGCATGCACTAGATGATTAAAAGAGACTTTTGAGGTTGAATTCAGTGATGCTCTAGCCTTTTTTACTTCTGATGCTCTCTGTGTGTCTCTGAGACATTATCTCATTTCTCCATTTCCATTATTGCGTAGTGGTTTTTATCTGTAGTAGCAGACTGAGACTTTTTGAAAGTTTGGGATGGTTTATTTTGACAGCTTTGGAGAAAAAAGATGAAAGTGCCTGAACCATCTGGAACTTTCCACTGACCCCTGCTGCTGCTGAACTTTGCGTTAGGCCCTGGAAGAGACGTGTGTGGGACCACTGCACTTGTTCCTGGATTGTGCGAAGCAGGGTAAAATGCCAGCACTGAAAGGAGTCTGTGCCACTTAGGCTTGCATTGTCTCAGCAAGGTCTTGGAAGCTGTGCTGCCCTTGACTGTGAAGGCAGGTGACTGTTGTACATTGTGGTGTGGAGCCAGGCTGGAAAAATGCCTTGTTTGATTGCAAGGGGCAGTGAATACAGGGAGTGAAGGGATGGGAGAGAGGCTATGGGAATACTGAGCCAACTCAGTCAGGGCTCTTGGTTTGGAGTGGGTGCTTTTACTTCAGGATGATGTGTTTTTTCAGTAGTTTCGTCTGATTTATGCATAATATCAGGTAGCTTGTAGCTATTTCTGTTTCTGAGATATAGATAAGCACATTGCTCTGCATACACAAAGGTATTTATCTGGGAGTTCATTCTTGCTTAGAGGATAACTGTTCAGATTCTTCTGCTTAATGTTTCCTGTTTTTCTGTAGCCTTTCTGGTGAAAAAGGGTGATTTTTTTTTTTTATTATTATTTTTTTTCCCTTTCTCCCTTCCTCACCCTGGTGGAATCCACTTCCCTTCTATCTTAACTTACTCTGCAGTGATACCTTGACTTCAGGTCCTGGTGCCAGGAGTATGACTGGGGGATACTGCAGGCTGTCACCTGTATCTCATCCCTACGATGCTGGCACCTTGCTGAAGAGGCAGGTCTTGCTGATTGAGAGCTGCTGTTCTGGTTCATCTGCCTGCCAGTGCAGTGTCCTTCCATCCAGGATCTTTTTCTCGGCTGCCTGCAGCAATAACTCGAGATCTGCCTGCCATCTGGATGGCACTTCCCACAATATAACCCAGTGTTGATTTTTATGTTGGTTTATTGTGTAATGCTGTAAATACATATGGCTGTGTATAACTTTTGCCTAACTGCTGCAGCTGTAGCAGTGAGAACAGGGGTTTGTGAGGCTGAGCAGACTTAGCTCTGCTCCTAATTTGCTCTGTGAACTTAGGTGTAGGATGCTTGCTCTCTTTGAATGTGATTTTTTTTTTGGGGGCTGATTTGAAAACTTAAATCAGTGTAATTTTTTATAAAGTCCCTAAATACATTTTGAAAAAGGGGCCTTCTGATAGTATTCCTCTTATGCTGCCTGTCTTCATGTTGATGAGAAGTCTTTAGATGCAGCTGCATAGTATGTTCATGGTATGCTCTGCAATTCCACATGTCCCCTGCAACACCAGGGAGAGATCTGTGTATCCTAATGCAGCTGTAGATCAGGGCTTTAGCTAAGATGGGAATGTTTCATCCCAGCAGGGGTGACAGATTTACTATTGGCAGTGTGATCATTCACACTGATGGCAGGGGCTCTCCAGAGCTGGCAGAGGGCACGGGTCACTGCATGTTTTACTGCAAGACACACGTAAAAGCCAAAATGCTTGTATTGTCATAAAAGCTGTTGAACTTTCTTGTTTTTCTCTTGTGCTAGGTTACATCCCAGAGCACTTGGGAAGCATGTGGTTCTCATTAAATGTTTCTCAATAGCTCAACAACAATCCCTCACCGATGGAGGTCTGCGGTAACAAACAGAGGTTGCCAAATCGCTGTGGCTGACGAAGCCAAAGTTCTGGCAGGCTGGGAGCCAGCTCACCTATCATAGTCCTCTGCATTGCCAGCCTTGGAGATGTGGAGATGTCGTTTGCTCCCCATTACTTTGAGATGTTGCTTTTGTTTCCTCATGTCTTGGTGTCCAGCATGTGAATGGTGTCAGATGTTAGCAGCAACAGGGAAATCACGAGGATGCAGGAGGTCCATTCGTGCCTGGTTATGCAACCATGGGATGAGTGCATGATTTTTAGAAGAGAACCGTGTCTGATCCTTCAAGGACACTTGGTTGTCCTTCATTTTAATGTGAAACATATGGCTATAGTTTGAAACTGAGGACAACGACTCAAGAAACACAGAACCCTGATGGTGGCTGTGATCTCGGGTGGCAAATAAAAAACTTCAGCAGCTCCTTTAAATCTTTCATTGTATACTGTTTTCAAGTAGCTTTGTCATTGGTTGCTATAGCTGAATTGATTACTGGTGATTTGAAAACATTTGAATAGAGACTGCAATGACACCCATTCATACTTTAATTTTAGTTTCACTTGAATTAATCTTCCCCATGGCCTTCTCCCCTCCCCCAGCTTTACTATTTTAAATGCTGATAAAGCAAAAGGGTTCTGGGAGGAGATGGATTTATCATATTGTGTCCTGTATGTAACATTATCTAATTTTTAAATAGAGTCATTTCTAGGTGGCTGTTTTTGGTCATTGAGAGTTTTGACTTACTAAAAGTATTTTAACAATGAAAGATACAGCTAGGCGTTATTTTAAAGAAAAGACAAGGTCCTGTGACAGTTTGATTTATAGAATAAGTAGGTTTCTGACTTATCCACCATATTTGTAGCTGTAGAGCAGGAAAGAGAAACAAACTATGCTGACTTTTCAACTCTGTTTTTCCAGTGAAGTATTGACATTTGGGAAAAATGCAAATAGGAGAATTCATGCTTTTGTACTAAATGAAAGCAGTATTTGACACTCTGCTATATTTGTAAAGCTTGAGTTAACCTCAGAAGTCAAAGTGGCATTATGTGTGCAACTTAAAAAAGGAACCTTCTATCACAGAAACTTTGGGTGGACATTGTTCTCTGGAATACTTGAAAGGTTACTTGAATGTCCTAAATAGAATATGGAAGAATTAGGTTGGAATATGATTCCTTTTAAAAAATCCTCATAAACTTAAAACTTGGTTTCCATTCTAAAAATAAGAATTAAGTAGAGATATTTTGTGTTGCTTTAAGGAAATAAGCTAACTGCTTTTTACTGGTCTTACGGTGAAGACCTTGTTTGTGTTTTGGTACAAGCTTGGAGGGGAAGGAATAACAAATGCCTCTGTCATGGCTTCAGTCCAACAAGATATATGAAATCAACATTAAAAGCCAGTACATCAGTGGCTGTCTCTGGCACACTGTTCTGTTCTCTGAGGAAACTGGCTTCTTCCCACACAGGGAAGATGAATTAGCTATGTGAAGAAATGGGTTTCTAGGATATTTTTCTGCAGTCAGCAAAGTGAAGTGAGATGATAGCATTCAACTTGTTTTGCTGTATTTAAGGTTTTGAGGTACCTAGAGCTTGAAATACTCAACATCCAAATAAGCTTGCAAGAAGCTGGTTTGTATTTTTCAGGCTCTGCTAAGGTGTGTGTGTGGAAATCAGAGCCACACCAAGTAAAGTATCTTCAGCAGGGACAAATATTTCCTTGTAATATAATCAGAGCACTTCATGCACAATGGCTGCAGCAGGATATAATCTGCAAAAGTATCTTGTACTGCTCCTTGTCTGTAGGTCTCTTAAAAAATTGTTTGGATCACAAAGTCCTTCCCCTCATGTGTCAGTGGTGTGGTTAGGGATTTTCTGTAATTGTGAGCTATCTGAGATGCTCGACCTAATAACAGAAAAATCTCCTTTGGAAATATCTTCTTTGCACCTTTGCATAACTGATGATGCTTATTAAAAATTATTTTTCCTTTTTCTCCTGCACATGTTGACTGGAGATTCTTAAGCTACCATTTGAGATGTTTATTGCTGTCCTGATTTCAGCTAGGGTAGAGTTAATTTCTTCTCAGTAGCTGTCACAGTGCTGTGTTGTGTATTTGGAATGATAATGGGGTTGGTAACACACAAGGATGTTTTGGTTTTTTGCTGAGTCGTGTTTATCCTAAGTCAAGGACTTCCTTAGCATGGTGAGGAGGTTTGCAAGAGAAGCTGGGAGGGAGCTCAGCTGGGACAGGTGACCCGAACTGACCAAAGGGATATTCCACACCATGGGATGTCATGGCCAGTATATAAACTGGAGAGTTTAGGTAGAAGGGGAGCTCACCTGGGTTCAGGAAGGGAGGCTGGGCAAGCAGTCTCTCAAAGGACCCTTCTGTTGTGGGGTTGCTGAGGGTTGAGAACAGCAGGAACCGATGGCTACCACAGCAGCACACACTTGGCAGAATCACACTAAGCAGGGCTCTGTGGTCATGTCCTTATGGGGATTTGTCATCTGGAGAGCTGAGGAGCGATCAGCAGGACCTGTTCATGCTTTAATAGTCCTGTATGACCAGAGCAAAAATCTAATGGAGAGTAGAGGCTGAAAGACTTATTGTAGCCTGAATGAAGTCACTCTTCTGTGCAGGATGTAGAATCATGCAATGGTTAGGAATGGAATGTCAGTCTTGGAAGATGGTCTATGATGCATCTCACTGCCGAGTAAGGCTAAAGCTGCATGAATATTGTCACAGAATCAGCCTGGCCACTTTGCAAGCTGGCTCAAGGTCTCCTTAGAATTTGTAGGCATTAGAGGATAGATGATATCCTCGGAATGTGCTCCTATAATTCTGTGTATTCAACAGAAAAATGTCACTTGGCTATGCTGTGTAACATGTGCCTCATGCTGTCAGCAGGGCTTGCAGATATATTTATAATGCAAGGGCAATCAGAGGAGTCAACCACACAATTGAAATGTTTTCAAAAGATAAAGGCTATTAAACTGCTTGAAAAGACCAGTTGGGTCCCTAGAGGGTGAAAAGCCAGTTTTGACCTTACAGAAATTTTACTTGCTGATTTTACAAAGGAAGGGTTAGTAGAAGAAAGAGATAAATCTGTAATGGAATTACTTTCTGCTCTACAAAATGTGCCCAGTAGCAAGATCCACAGAAGCTGCATGCTCCTTAAAAAGGCAGTGGGAAACAGAGGGAAAATTCTCTTCCCCAATGGCTGGATTTTGTGGAATCCACCTCCTCACATCCATACTGTTCAGCATTCTCTTGCCTGGCAGTGGGACTACACTACAATACGTGAGGGTGATTGCATCTATGATTGAGGGGGAAGATGGGTACTGTACCAAACAGACTATAGCATTTGCTGTCTCAGAGTGTTATAAATGTACTACTCTAACTTTCTCTTGTAGTGCCACAAACTATCCAGTTTCCAGCATTCTTATTCTGGGATAATACCAATGGCTATGAACTGGAAAGCTTTTTCAGTAAAGTGTTATTTTGCAGTAGTTGGCCTGATTCCATCAGTGCAAAATGACTACCTTGTTTAAACATTGCTTATTTTTTATCTGAAGGAAAATACTGCAGTTTATTTGCTCTTTCTAAGATAGTATCTTTATTTAAACATATTGATGCTTTTCTGAAAGGGCTGTTTCTCCTATCTATTGCAATCCTTTTGCTTCATTCCTGTGATGGTTTTTATTGAAGAGAAAAGACTCCTATGTGCCTTTACTGGCACAGTGGTTAGATGGGTGCACCTAATAGGGCAGTGGAAGTGTTTGCTCAGGAAATATCCTTGTTACTTGATAAATTGGCCAAAAAATGCTTGCTTTTGTATTAATTCCCTGACAGATGCTGCTAATGTAAATATAATTCTGTTTAGCAAGTGAGAGATGAGAGTATCTTGATGAATGTGTTTGATGTTCTCTTTCTGCTCTGATTTCTAAATTGGAGCTGTTGACGTGAGGGTAGAACTGAGGCATGTGAAGTCTCCAGTTGGTGACTCGGGGAGTGTGTATGAGGATTGTTACTCTGACAAAGCCTCTGAAAAGGAAAATACTCTGAAGCAGCACGTTATGGTTTTTACACTGTCTTGTTGATGCTTACTTAGAGGTTACAGAAGTTTCCTCAAGTTTGATCATCTGATAACTTCATTCCCATTTCAAAACTGGCTGATATGTGCTCTGTGTAAGTTTACATGTAATTATGGTGAGCTGGAGTTGCTGAGAGGCTCCTGGGTATGGAGATGAAGAAGGTACTATGCTGCCTGGCTAGTCCAGAATTCGAAGTGGGTGGCTTTTTACTACCATAGAAAAGGCATCACTGGTTAAGCAGATTCCTTAAATTTGACTTCTCTTGCAGGCAGAAGCAAAGGGATCAGAGCTGTAATTAGAATCACTTCCTCTCCCTTGCAGCATGCTGCCTTGAGCCATAGCTCTGTAGCGCAGGATTTATGCCTTTAGTGCCTGTTGCTCTCACAGAGATGGTTAGGATGTGTTGCACAAACCACTGCACAAGTCTTGTGAAGTTGTTTTTTACAGGATAAGAAGAACTGTCCTGAGCTGCAAGACCAGCTTCCTGCTGCGTTCCATCAGCATGATAAAAAAGTGGCAAAGAGCTTCAGTCTCCTATTCTTTCACTGCTTGCTTCTTCTCAAAAAGGTATCAGCCTTGGGCTCCCTTCAGGTAGCCTCCGTGAGGGGATAAAAGCAGAGCTTTCTCAGCTTGTTTCACTGTGTACTTTTCCCACTTGCTCACCCTGTCTCCCTGGTTGATTGGTGTTTTCTTCTCCATGGAACCTTTAGACTGTTAGTTTATTTTATCTTGCAGGCACAACTTAAGGAGTTTCCGAGAGGAATGGGTCTGAAGGAATTTTTTTCACTATTGTTCTTTCTTATATGTGCCTCAGTTTCCATGTATATATTCAGATCCAGTAATTCAGGAGGCAAACAGTCAGGGAAATGAGCCTGGGATGTTTTTGTGAGGCTATTTCTTAGAGTACCCAAGAGAGCAGTTATCACAGGTATGAAGAGGACATACCTTGTTTGTTGCATTAACATTGATTTGCTGTAACCGTTCATGTATATGCATTCAAGTAATGAAGTCCAGGAAATCATCGTCACTTCTCAGATCAGGGAGAATAAGAGAAAAATTTCTGTCTGCAGCTAAAGTCCTTTTTGACCTCACATGGTGAGAAATGACTGGACACCCTGCTCTTGAAAGGAAAGATGTTACTGGAGTTATACTAATGAATTGAGATGTATGAGTTCATTTCTTCTGCCATAAATTTCTGTGACCGTGACTAAGGCTCCTAGTCTCCTGAACACCTATAAATGAGGTAAACAGGTTTTTTTTTTCACAGCCTCATCTGTTTAAATTGTGATGTCTTTGAGGCAGGAACAATACCCATTGTGCAAATGCACAGGAGGTGAAAGGGCCCAAGCTGTCCTGTCCTGTTTGCTGCCTTCTGCTAACTCTTTTGTGGTAAGTACAGCAGCATGGGTGTGGGAGAGACTGGAAGAAGCAGCCAGGTGGAATGACATTTTTGAAGTCTGTGAAGACATATAGAGGGGCATAACAGAATGTCTGTAAATATTTAGATTTTGAGAGATTTTAGGAGGTATAGGAAAACATTATTTTCCCCTTGTGAATTCAAGCTGTGCCTCTATTCACATACTTTTTAAAAGTAAGAGAAATTACAAACATTATAAAGGCAGAAAGAAGAGCTCAGGGGTTCATAGAGGAGGCAGGGAGGATGCCAGGCTTTATGTTGGGGAAAATAAGGAGAGGAGAGTGTTTTTTACACTTTTTAAGTGTCTGCTTTTACTCAAGGCACTCCATGTGGATTGGTGTTAGCAAAAGCTTTACACTGTGTGCGTCACTGCTTTGTAAATGCTGTCAAGTAACACTCGCAGACTGCTGGACTCTGTACAGAGTGCTGATCTATAGATGCTTTTTCTTTTTTCTGTAAAGGACACCTCCAATGCTAGCTCTATTTGAAGGCATAGAAAATAGGTTTGAAAAGCTACACACAGCAGCTGTCATCATTTACTGTAATATCCTGCTGTTTAGGATAGCTAATGAGTGCGTCAGTTCCTCAACATATCAGTGGATATGTTGAGCCAGATCATTAATCAGTATCAACTGACCTTGCTTCATGGAATTGCGGGGGACTTCCATATGAGTTGATAAGCATCGCCTACATTGGGAGATTAATATCTGGAAAGGAGGTGGTGTAAAACTGGCTGGATTTGTGCTCATTGGAGATGAAATCCTGTAACTGGCTTAGTGTTGGGAATATTATGGTATTGGCATATCATGGAAAGCATGGACCAGTTACAAAAAAAAAATAAATAAAAATCTTGTATTTCTAAGTTAGGGTGTTGTTTCTTATGCCTCTCTTCTGCTCTGTAGCAGAAGAGCAACTTGGATCATTTAATACTTCACAACCTGTCCTGTAATGAGGAATTATTTCCAGACAGGTCCAGAATTTGCTTGACTTCCTGTGGCTGACTTTCGGCTCATGTTCCCATCCAGCTGTGAGGTATCATCTTTCTGCTTTATCCTCCCATGAACTGCCTAATGTTAAAGCAGATCAGAAGTGAGAGGATGTTATCTTCATAGCAGGAGTTTACTTATATCGTAAGTGATACAAGGGTTTGATACAGCCACAGCATATTTCTTTAGTGAAGTCTCAGTGTAGATCGCAACAGCAGAATTTCTTACAGTTGCAAATTAAATTTATGTTTTCAATAGAGTAGTGCATTCTAGTATAGTAAAGGATGGGCATCAGCCAAGCATTGAATGCAGCACTAGCTGTACAAAGGGGATAACAACATGCATGTATGAAGGATAAACTAGAGTAGTTTTAGACTTGTGCCAGGCTGAAGGTGAGACAGAAGAGCAAAGGCAGATGGCAGAAACTGCTGGGGAGAGGTAAAGATAAGACATCATCATTGTTATTGACCTGGCGTGCTTCTAACAAGAAATATGCTGGTTAGCCATAATGCTGTAAGGCTACTAGTGGCCAGTGAACAGCTGTTATCCCTGCAAGTTTAATCTCCACCTGTAGCATTTCATCTACTTTGCCAGCTCTTGTGTGATTGTAGCAAACCGCAAGACAGCAGTGCAGAGTGCTTTAAATTTCAGTTTTCTTGAGGGTGGTATCTTTGTCTTCTCTGAATTTCTGAAATTTCACATTTGGCTCTCTGTCTCATCATAGACTTATGTGGAGCTTTTTTTTTTTTTAAATATTTATTTTAATGTATATATGATATATATTTTTTTCCTATTTCCCCCCATTTTTTGGAAGCATATGCAAGCAATTACTTGTATGCTACACTGGCCAGTCTGCCTCAAAAAACCCCAGAAATTTCCTGAGGTAAATGTAGTAAAGAGGTACTGTGATAGATGGATTTGAAGGGCAGATCTTGGTTGGAAGATGGACCAGTAAGTTGAAGTGTTGTAATGTGTGAGAACTGAGGGCAGAGAAGTGAAGATTCGAGCTCTGTAGGTATTTGCTTTCCCTGTGTAATAAGGATCAGGTCAGGAGGCAAAGAACTGCATCTACTGTCAAGTTTCTTTAACTAATATGGTGCAGTGTGGCATTGCTGTAACTGATTCAGCACAAAACTTTTGAAAACCATTAAATAATTTAAAGTTGTTGATTCTGGACCAGGTAGGGTCTCCTGACAGAGTGTAAAATATTCCGATATATTTGCAGTACTTTATGCCAGCCTACATTTCTACAATGGAACTTCAAGCAAACACAGAAACTAATGATGATTTTTGGTGGGGTCCTTTTGGTTTTTCTGGGGCCTACTGGTGGCAAGGATCCCATTAAATCTGTTTCCTGAATCCTTCTCCAGAGGGAAGATGTTTGGGGTACCAGCAATATGGTTTTCTGGTATAGAAACTTAGTACATAAGTATTGATTTAGATGCTTTCTAAACTGTGCAGGTAAGTGTGAGTTATAAACTGTATTTGAGCCTGTCCAAAGGTGATAATTTGATTCCTGTGTAGATCAAAAATTGTCAGTGTATTCAGTGCAGTTATTCTATAATAAGTCTCTCATCTTGTCCCCGATTCTGATACTGGTGTGTTTGAAGGTGTTTCTCTTTGGACAGTGTGAATGCTGCTGTCCCAGCTCAGACAGACCTGTGCTGCGCTGTGCTTCCCCAGAGCGGGTCACATCCAGCGCTCACTCTGTTGCCAAAGCCCAGCGCTCTGAAATTGCTGCACAGCAGCTCTTCACTGACCAGGAGCGCCTGCCAGGGCTGCTGTGGCCCAGCCAGGAGCGTTATTTGTGATGGCTGGCCCATGGGCTTGCAGCGATGCCGCGCTGCTCTGCCAGCACGGGGGCCTGGGCCGCTGCCAGCTACTCTGTGGCCAGATGGAAGAGCAGAGCAGAGGGAGTGCTGCAATCCGAGATGGAAAACTCACTTGGATTGTGTGTTTTGGATGGTTGGTTCGGGAGAGCAAAAGATCAAAACTTGCCTTAAAACTACGAATGCGTTTGTGGTAACTTAAAGTTACTGCAAAGAGCAAAGATAGGAGAGGTGTGTCTTCTCCCTGGATGGACCATGGTAAAATTTGTATGATGTAATTTATTGTTTTGGAGATTTTCTGGGAAGAAAATGTGTGTTGGTGTATCCACAGCAACAAAATTAAGGCAGCAGTTGTTTTAAGTCACTAGCTTAAAAGAATAAGCTGAAAAGGTTTAAAAATTCCCCCCCTTCCCCTCAAACAAGCAAATACTTTGCACATATTACAGTACTAGAAAACTCAGAATGCCATGCTCTTGAATAGGAAATTGAGTGATGTATAAACTGTTGTTGTTACCACCAAAATTTCCTTTGCCTTCATTGTCTGTTTTCCTGTCTACCTTGCACAGGTGCTTCTAAGTATTTGCTCTGGGCATGTCTGTGGGAAGATGTCTACCTGTAGCTCTCCATGGAGCTGGGTGCTCACTGGGAGCATGGTGGCACTTGGTTCAGCTCCCAGCTGTGCAGCAGACTCTTTGGGAAGGTCACTTCTGTCTTCCTGCACTTTGTCAAGTGTTGTGGATGATCTCAGGACAGCTTGAATGCTGCTGTGAGTCACTGTCATGCCGCAAACACCTCTGAAAAAGTGTAGCATGACCCTGGACCTAGCTAGTAAACTATCAGTCAGCTCAGGCAGTGCTGCACTACCCTTGCTCAGAGGGAGCTTGGAGAGTGGGGAGGATCCTGCGCTTGCTGGTTTTGTCATCCTCGTGGTGTCTCAGGTCCATACCCATGACAGCACGGGAAGAATAGTCCTTATGCTGTTAAGGATGACAGAGAGACAAGTGTGTGTAATGCTGGGATACTGTAGGCAATATATCAGCTCTTTGGGAATTGGAGTATTTCCTTTAGAAAATACCTTTGATCTCTGTTTAAAGGCTTACAGTTGGCTATGTTCACTGGGAATATATTTCAGGAGCTAAGTACCTGTCATATTTTTTAAATACCCTATTTTTCCCAAAGCCCTGGAATGTTTTTAAGAATCTGGATGAGTATTGGAATCAATGCGTTTAAACAGTGCTGTGTCTATATTTGTTTGTGTGTATAATCATAATCATAGATGTGCAATTAAATGTATTCTCTGAAAAGAAACCTCTTCAGTGGTGAATTTGAAATAATGACAAATCAGGTTGAGATTTAAACTTTCCCTAACCATTTAGTAGTGTCTAAATTAAGAAATATTTGCTAGTGCAGGTTTGGCGAGGGCTTTAAAGGAAAATGAAAGTGCTTGAACCACAGGAAATCAATGGCCTAATCGTCTGGAAAAAAGAGTTCATTGCAGTGCCAGGATAACCTGTGAGAGCAATAGCCTATTCTGCAGGTGTAAGGAGAATATTTGTCATTGAAGTTCTACAACAGAAGCAGTTCCATGACAGGTAACTTGTGAGGTTGTGAGACTGATTGAGAGTTGAGAATGTCATATATAGCTTGTGTCAGGAAGGGATTCAAGAAAGACTGAATGAGGGATGGTGAGATATTCTCTCTATTTTTGGTTGATGCAGTCACATTGCCTTTCTTTCATTACAGATAATACTCTTTTAGAAACAATTTAAAATGCAATTTTAAACCTGCCTTCTTCTCTTGTTGAGGTGTGGACACCCAGGTAGCTGGAAGTGCAGCTGCAGTGGGAGCTGCAGGCTGTGCTCTGGGTGGGGAACAGAGTGGCAGCCACAGGCAGGGGGCTGTGACCTGGTGCTGCCCACTGTGAAGGGACTTTGGTCCCAGGAGTGAAAGTCTGGAGTGGTGTGACTGACAGTGGCTTCTGGATGGTCAGACAGGAAAGTTCCCTTAACAACAGTTTACTTCCAAGGGCAGTAAAAGTTAAGCAAATAAAAAAATCACAGGAAAACAAAAGAAGAAACAAAAAAACCCACCACCCCAACTTGAATAAAAAGTAAATCCACATCTAAAATGGGAAAAATTAAATTTGAATAAATGTATTATTTATTGCATATCTTAGTTAAATGAATGGTGTTCTATTTTCCTTAACAAATTTGCATGCTGAACTTTAGTGTATGGGATATTTTAATCTAAACATTTATATTTTTTATAGTTACTAATCAGGGAGAATCAGCCCTTTTTTTAGGCATAGCAGCTAAAAGCAGAAACCAAGTTTAAAGCTGCAGACCTTAATTATGGTATCATGTTTTGAACTTAGAATAATTGTGAGTTAATTATGAATTTTGAAAATATTACTATTATTACCTGCATTAATAATTTTTCTTGATTATGAATGAAAAGTCGACATCAGGAAGCCTTTCCTTTTTGACAGATACAGAAGGGTGTCATGGGAGCTGCCTCTGTGCTCTCTGGTGACACGTAGCATGTGCTGCAGAGATCTTCTTGGGGATCTAGAAGCACGAGATACAAAGACAGACCTTGAGAGTTACATGACAAGGAAGGAAAGCAGTGATTGATGCAGAGAGACCTTCAGGAGTCGCCTGTGTTGCCTCCTTTGTTTACCTGCTCTGAGGAGTAACTGCCCCAGACAGTTACACTGGACACTCTCATTCTTCCTAAGGGATGGGTTGTTTGTGTTGCTGATTCTCTCTAGAATGCCCAGATTAGGGAAGAATGTAAAGCCTCATATTTGTGCTCTGTATTTGGGAATAAAAATCATAAAAGTAAAAGCTCTGCATGAGAAGAACAGACTTTGTTACCAGTTAGGCTGAGGCTTGGGAAGAGCCAAAGCAGGATCACAGATCTTGCAGCTATCAGTGCTGAGCACAGATGACTTTGCAAGCAGAAACATAGAATGCAAATATTTAACAAAGTCTTTTTCAAGCTCACAGGAGGGATGCAGAGTGCAAGTGGATATTTGGAGCAGAGTGCCTGAGTGACAGTCTGCTGTTTGCACTAACTCTAATAGAAGTTACACGTGCTCATCAGTTTAAGAGCTGATACATAAATGGGCTGCAGTTCCGTATCCTGGATTATGTCAAGAATAACCCCAGAAAGTAAAATCAATCCAGTGGTTTCCAGAGACAAGAGTGAACTAATGTTGCAGAAATATGGTTGTCAGGGTTAATACTGACCTAAGGAGGATAAGAATAGCATATAGTTCAGGAAATCCTAAAATAGGAGTAGGAAGGGAATAACTATTTATATATTCCCCCATGTTTTATATATATAATATATATATAAGATACCAGCTGGAGATAGCTTATCTGGCAGATTTGCTGGGGCTTGAGTACATGGTGATGGCTGTGGACATGGCAGGAGAGTAGTCTTTCCTGACAGTGTGAAGATGTCTTGCATCAAACAATAGAAGCTGAAGGAAGAGATTTCAAATGGTTGCAAGTTGTCAAGTGGAGTTTTTTTTTGATGGGAGACCATGTAGGCAAAAAATACAAGTTACCTTAATTAAAAAAACCCACATAAATAAAAAACCAGGAGTGGGTAGGAGACTGGTGGGTGGTGGTACAGAGAAGAATCTTGCTGACATTTCTTTTTGGTATTTTTCCTCTTAAAAACAAGAGCAAGCAGTACTCAAGTCTGCTTTAAAATATATTTTCCACAGCCTCTTGTTTTGAGTCGGACTTCAGAGAATAGCTTTTTTTTTTTTTTTTTTCTGTTTTGTTACAGGCACTGTGTGTCTATACAAGAGTTCAGTCAGTAAATTATCTGAATTAGTTGCAGCAGTTGAAAGCAGAGCAGGGACTGAAAAAGGCCCCTTGCCACTGGTGAAGGTGACTGTGGCTAATCTATGTGGTGCTGGCAATTTGCAATTTCTGTGTTCTCTGCATGGCAGGGGGGTTGAGTCATGCTACACATATATGTCCTGTGTGCTGTTGTGACACAAACTGGAACATTTCTCTGCTGTCCTGTTAAAATCTAACCCTGGGTGTCTGTGACTGCTGGCAAAAAGAGGTCACATAGTAAGGCCTCATGGGAAGACCTGCGCAGCAAAGCCATTTTAGGATCACCATCAAATGCCGTTGATGATGTCTCTGTTGATAATGATTCTGTTTTTTAGGATTGCTGCCCAAATGACTGCAGTTTGGAATTTATCACAGTTTGGGTGTTGCCTCAAAATAGGAAGGATGAAGCTGTTTTCTAGTTTAAGGGGTAGAAAAAGATTGTTTAGCTCGTATTAATGAAAACCCAGGTGATATTAGCACATCACGGTACCCAGTGTTTACTGCCATGTCCACTCTTTGCCTTCAAAAAGTCCAGTAAGTCTCTCATCTTTGTGCTTTGCAAAATCATGGAGCAAATCCTCCTGGAAACTATGATGAGGCACATGGAAAATAAGGAGAAGACTGGTGACAACCGACATGGCTTCACTAAGGGTAAATCATGCCTGACAAATCCGGTGGCCTTCTATGGCAGTGTTACAGAGGTGGTAGATGAGGGAAGAACGATGTCATCTACCTGAACTTGTGCAAAGCATTTGGTAGTGTCTCACATAACATCCTTGTCTCTAAAATGGAGAGAAATGGATTTGATAGCTGGACCACTCAGTGGCTAAGGATCAGCTGGAGAAGATAGGCTCATGCAAACCTCATGAAGTTCAAGGCCAAGCACAGAGTCCTGCACTTGGGTAGGGGAAAAATGAAGCACAAATACAGACTGGGCAACAATGGGTTGAGAGCAACTTGAAGGAGAAGGGCTTGGCAGGGTATTGGTGGATGAAAAAAAGGAATATGACCCAACAGTGTCTGCTTATATGCCAGAAAATCAAGTGTATCGTGGACTGGATCCAAAGCAGTGTGGCCAATGGGTCAGGAAAGTGCTTCTTCCTCTCTGCTCTGCTCTAGTGAGTCTCCACCTGTGTCCAGCTCTGGGGCCACCAACACAGAAAGATGTGGATCTGTTGGAACAGGTCCAGAGGAAGGCCAGAAAAATGATCAGAGGCCTGGAGCATCTCACCTTTGAGGGCAGGCTGGGGGTGTTGGGGTTGTTCAGCCTGGAAGATTTTATAGCAGCTTTCCAGTACTTAGTGGGTCAACAGGAAAGATGAACAGGCAGTGCAGTGATAGAATGAGGTGCAATGGTTTTAAACTGGAAGAGGGTATATTTCAATTAGGTATTTGGCATAATGATGATGATTAGACAGTGGAACAGGTTGTCTAGAGAACTTACGGCTGCCTCATCCCTGAAAGTGTTCAATGCCAGGATGGATGGGGCTTTGGGCAGCCTGGTCAAATGGGAGATGGCTCTATCCAGGGCAGGGGACAAGATGATCTTTAAGGTCCATTCCAACTGAACCATTGAGTGATGCAGTGAAGTAGCAGCAAGCTCAAGAAAGTACTAGAGCACTGAGAGGTGTCCTACATCTAGAAACCAGGTTCCTTGACCAGTGTGTGCAGATAAATACAAGCCCTAAGGAAAAACTGTCCTATGTTACAGCAGGAACTCACCTTGATCTCTGTCTCCCTTGGCACAAAAGAGCCAAGGGAGGAATGGAGGAGTAGGAAGACGGAATATAGGTATTTCAAAACAAGAAAAGCAGAGTGCAGGACTTTTATCTATCTGAGGGTGTCCAAGCACCTATAGAGCTGAGCTGTCTGTGACAGATTTTTGATCAGATAGTTTGAACTTGACATTAGGACTCAATTCATTTGCTCTTGTTAAGCTGTAGTTTTCCCCCACTAAGAACTTGCAAAGTTAGCCTGAAAAAAAATAAATCTCTTAAATGGTTGGGAATTGTCAGGGAGTTTTTAGATGGACTCCAGGTGGTGTGGGACATGCCAAAGAGCCTGTAAGCATTTGACATAAGCGGGGCAGAAAGATTGAAAACACGCCGCTGGTCTCTGGAGCAGGATGCCTGGAGTAGCTGGATTTGAGGGGGGCCTTGTAGCTCTACTTGGAGTTGCACTGCAGCTGAGGTTTCTGTTACTAAACTTAAAGCTTAGAGGCCCCATTGTGCTCAGCAGCACATGATAACTAGACATGGATGTCTTGTAAAAGAAGATCCCTGGTCAGAAGAAGAGACAGAAAATCGCCCCAGCCTGAGAATGAAGGTGGGACACAAGCAGACAAAATGTTTTGCCTGGGGTTGTACAGCAGGTCATTTGTGGAGAGGGAAGTGGAGCCCTGGATTCTCTGCTGGTAGTGTCACCACCTTCTTTGCTGAAAATTTAGTTGCTTGGGCTCACATGTTGAATGGGTCAAGGAAAATCTGTGCAATGGATATGATGCTCCTCAAAGAGGAGGATTTTGGATGACTTCTAGACTTGAATAGTAGATTTAGATGCAGCCTACTGAGGTCATGTCCTCTCAGTAGTATAATGCTGTCTCTTCTGACGCCTCTGTTTCAGAAGGTAGGGCTGCAGTCTCATCAGCCCTGCCTCATAAGGCTTTATTAATATTGTTTAATGGGCATGATGAAGATCTGGTGGTACTGGGCTGTGCACAGCTACCCAGGCTTGCTGCAGGCAGTGTTGTGTGCATGCTCCTGCATCTTCTCTGCCTTATCTCTTGAGCTGCTCCTCAGCTCTGTTGAAAGCACGTGTGACTGCGGTGTAGATACAGACTTCCTCCTGCATTCCTATAGAAAAGATAAGGCATGCAGTGTGTTCCTGTGCATCTGTGCTAGTTTACTGTACTCTCTAGGCATGCAAATGAATGATAAGGCTGGGTCAGGCCAGTGATCTGTCTAACTTGTTTTCTTTTTTGTAGCTGCCAAGAGCACCTGCTTGAACCAGCCAATGTGAGTCCACAAAAGTCATGGAGAAAAAAGGATTTGTTTGAATTGTTATTACTAGAGCTTCTAGCTCGTTCTTACTTCATGATTGAGTTTGTTTTTATAGGAAGAATCTTTGCTGTTATGAGTCACTCTGGCTTAAAAGCAGGATTTTGCTTTCAGATGCCTTTTTCCTTAAAAGGTGATGTTGCTCCTGGTATTTGTCAAGTTTAGGAAAAAAAAAACCAAATTGAAAAATCATCAGGCAGCTTATCCTTCTGAAGAAACACTTGAAACTTCCATAGTTCTTTGTTTTAGAAAGATCAAAATAAAGCAGTGCTTAGTGAATGCATTGCTGATGCCTCTTTGGGGCCAGCTTGATTTATATAACAGTAAAATATCAGACAGTGACACTCCTATGTGTAACAGGGATGTAGCCTGCTTGCTGGTGTGCTAGATTTCTTGACCATCTGGAAATTAGTGTTATTAAACACCTGAAATAACAAGATTAAAAAACCCAGACAAATGATGGCAAAAAAGGTAGGAGTTGAACTATGGCAAGCCAGGCACTGTTGATCTACAGACCTAATGTCTTTCAAACGGGTAGATAAAGCACAGTCTTGGCTGTGTGTGGTCACTAAGGATAGAACAGTTCTTTTTTAGAGATTGGGTTTTCATCCTTACATAATTTACAGTGAGGATAATTACACTGTCCTTAACTATAAAATCTATGTGCAGTTCCAAATGTAATGCTGAGGAAATGTATATACTAGCAAAAATTTTGTGGCACAAAACAGTGGTGCAATTCATTATCAACTATAAAGCTGCCATGGTAAAGGAAGGGATTGTTCTTCTCAAAAGGTTTTGTCTACAGCTCTGACTTTACTGCTGCTTTTTTACGTAGATATAACCTGTTATGCATTGGCTGATGACGCATTCAAATTTTTGTATGCATTTGAATGTAGCTGTAAACTCTTTCCTATGCAGCATCACTTGGTGAAGTTTTCCCACTCCCAGCAGAAGGTGCTTTTTATTTGTGGGTATTTACTGCATAAACTGCTTCCACAAAACTAAGCTTGTTTCCTTGGCATTTGGCAGCCTCAGAAACTTGAATGTTTAGAAGTATTTACCAATTTCACTTTTTCTTGCTATGACCTTTTCCCTGTATAGGAAACAGAAGCCCACACTCTCTTGTGAGTGCTTTCTGTGCATTGTTCCTTGGGACCCACAAAGCTTGTTTCTTGTGCTGCTGGTGGACTAGATGGCACAGCCTGCTGTTCTGTGGACACTCTTTACCTGGACTTTTCTCTGCATGCCCAGTGTGCCTTATTCTCTTGTCATTGCATGTTCACTCTCATATTTCTAGTTTGTAAGTGGAGTCAATGACAAAGTCACCTCTTTTTAATGTTTATTTATTTATTTAGTTATCAATTCTGTATTGAAAATGTGCAAGAAGAGATTTTCTCCAATAAGCTAATGTTTATTTGGTGACACAAGTTTCATTTTAGTAACAGACGCTGCTGAAGTTGAAGAGTGTGTGGGGAAGTACAGAGGTGAGGTAAACAGGGTTGTGGGACCAGTAATACTGGATTGAAAAGTTTGTTCCTGAAGTGACTCCTGATGACCACCTGCCTATTTTACTCATGAATCTGTTGGTTTGTGTCTTGCAGTGGCATCACCGAAGGGGCCAGTTCTTACTGCTGTGGGATATCAAGAGCTCCTTCCAGTTGCATCTTCTGTGTCATCTGCAAAACCCCCAGTTACAGTGAGTTTCTCCTACACACGCTCTGTTTTCTCCAGTGAAGATCTGTTAGCTGTTATCTGGGATAATTATGTGTTTCTCTATTTATACTTTGTCAGTTCACATGCTACTGCAAAAAACTTTGATTTTTGAATCCCAGGCCAAAAGGACACATGCACTTCTCATCCCCCCAGACCTCATACTTGAAGCTCATAGTTGCAAATTCTTCTGGCCAGCTACATACCCTTTGAAGGAAATGATCAAAGACTATGTGCTTTGGGTGTGTGTTCTGGTTATTCATCCAGTAGCCAAGATGAGAATTGGACAAAATATTTTGTTCCCGAGAATACCTTCAGAAAGAAAAAATGTTTAAATAAAAAATAGAAAAAAAGTATTACTTGAGGAAAGAAGATTAAACTTGTTCAGAGTGCCAGAAACACATCATACCTGTGTGACATCTAGTCATAGTCATGGCAGGTGAAAAGAGAGGGTGACTCAGTGCTGGAGTGTTCCTGAGTCTGTACCTAGATATACTCTTAAAATGAGATAATGGAATTTTCTCTGCAGGGCAAGAGAGCTACCTAATTCAGTGCTATTTGGAAACCGAATGAAAACTCTTGAAAATCCTCATTCCCCTTTTAGTTTCCACCTAAAGAAAACGAAGAAAATCTGCCAGCTATCTGTGAATGTCCTTGTAGCATATAACTTGCCTGTGATTCTTTTGTCAATAATTCTCTTTGGCTAATAACTCAGTAGAACAGACTCAGGTGATTTCTGTGTTTTGCATAACAATAGCAACAATTGCTTGCAAGGCCATCTCCAGTTTTCAGCCAATTCAGACAATACTTACCTGATTAGAAGAGCTGAATTATCTTCTAAATTGGAAGAGTTGTGTATGTCCTGTGTGGAATCCATCTGCAAGACTAGAAAGGTGGGAACACATCTATGCATGTGGAAGTGTTTGTTTTGATGAAAACTTGAGGACTAAATGAACAGAAAAGCCCTGTGAGTGCTTAAGGGGCTGTCAGACACTTGTACAGTTAAATGGCATTGAATGTTGACATGGTCTAGATTTTGGATTATGAGGTTGAGTGTGCAGGAGTTAATTGTACTCAGGTAATGGATTCTCCTGATAACTAATGACAATAACAAGGGGAACCAATGCCCTAAGAGAAAAATGCCCTCGAAACTGTTGAAAGCTTTTAAGAAACGATTTTGGCACAATGTATATTTCTAGCCTGTGTCAATATTGCAGATGCGTAAATTATACATGACTTACAAAATAAGAAAAGTTGCTTCTAGGGAGCTCTTGTGTTTTGCCTGTAAGGATGGAGCCAGCTTGTAACATATGTAGAGAATATTACCTGTCAGAAATTGAATATTGAGTGAAAGTAATCGTTTTAATCAACAGTAGTTAAAAGTGAGGCTGAGTTGAAGGAAAAAACAGCTGCTGAGCTGGAAAACTGCTTCCAGTGCTGCAGACATGCCCTGAGATGCTCACTTTCTGTATTAGGAATATTGATCAGGGCAGTGGTTGTACCTTGCATTACCACCGTTCTTCCTGATAATTGCAACCAAGAGTTCTTAACTCTTTGAATTCCCCTCCTTTCTCTGCACCCAGGTTCAGACCAATTGGTGCTGGTGTATCAGATGAAGGAGAACACTGCTTAAAAGAGCAGCTTCTTGTTTCATGGATAGATAATTGGCAGAATCTACTGGGTTGAGGCAAAGACATTCTGGTTTATATCAATTAGTATTCCTGACAAATCATCTGTAGTGGGTGTTTTCTTAAGAGCGTTGCTGTGAAGGGGTTCCATTGAGGGCAGTAACTGTATGCATAGTCTGAGATACACTGAGCTGAGTGCTGTAGAGGAGCTTGAGACTGTGTTTCTGCTAAGAAAAAACACCCTAGGCTGGTTTCTTTTAAGTGTTTTTTTGCTTTTAATCAAAAGCAGGATTGTTTCCACACATGTTGCCTGTTTTCTATTTCTCCTGAGTCAGTGTCCATTTCTTCTCATTCTTTACAGTGCCTTGGGAAAGCTGAATCCCTCTTGAAACCAGGGATGCCCCCTCCAATTAAAACTAGCTGACAACAGAGGAATGAGGTTGCAGATGAGTGATGTCAAAAACCTTTGTGTATTACAACATTTGGCTACTGCATCCTTGAGAAGGCAGAGCTATGCAGCTGTACCTGCTTGAGCAGGGCTCTGTGCAGAACAGGTCATCCCTGGTGCAATGCTGGATGCAGAGTGGACACTGGTAGCCCTGCTGATGTAATTTGCTTTCTTAACCCACATCACCCTGGACTTTTTGCTCTCACTTAATTGTTTTGTTGAGCCATCAGACTTTCTGAACAAGCTGCACAAGTGAATGCTGGCAGATGTGACTGTTGGAAGGAGAATGGTTTGGTAGCTAACTTAGAGCTCTGCAAGTCCAGTTTCAGCTACATGATCTGCTTACAGATTCCCTCTGAGAATTCAGTAGTATGATGTAGTCTCTGTGCCAGTTTCCTGTCTTTTATAGGACATTTGTCTCCTTGGATGGGAACTGAGGGTAAACACAGAGCCAGTGAAAGCTCCAGTAGAGTGGTTGAAGAAGTAACATAATTCTTAACCAGGATGTCTTTAACATTTCTTCACAGCCTAAGTAGTATCCCTGAAGTCTTTTCAGCAGTCAAGGTGAGATGATAAGCATTGTATATGGATGGGGAACGCAGGGCTGTGTATCATGGCAGTGTGATACACACCATGACGTGCGAGTGTGAGATCCCAGCATCCACTATCCCACTGTGATTGCTGAGGATGTCTCGTCTCTCTAAGTGAAAGTGTTTTCTGGGACACCAGATGTTAGCTTGGGTTCACACTCCTCACCTGGGATTTCACTAGCAGGTGCTACCATGTTCTTCATGTGGCTTTGCTTTGTGTAGCCTCATCTGCTTAACTCCTCAGGCCTGGCTGTTGCATCTTGGCTTTCAGCATTTACTTTAGAGTCATAGTAAAGTCTTTCACTTTGATTTCCAAATGTCACCAGGCAAAGTCCTTTTTGGAACCTGGCTATTTCATGGCTGTACAGCCTGCCTCAGAATAGTTTCTGTCCCTAGTGTGTGAATGAATAAGATCTTGATAGGATTGGCAGCTATAAAACATTCCCTCTGAACTCTGAGATGAAAGTGAGACATTTCCTTTCTCCTTCCAGAAGGTTCATCTGCTGTAAGAGGAGGGAGGTGGTTTCCTTTTCTAAGATGTAACTCCTATCAGGTATCATAGCAGTGTCCATAGCACTCCAAGGCAGCATGCTCTGAGTCCTCTTGGGAAACTGGGAATGAAAGGCGACTCTGCCAAGAGGCTTCTGTCTGCATTGCTAGGCTAGTACACGTGACTCCTATGGCATTACCTGGAGCTCGCTCATGATACAATGGAAGGGAAATAGGGGAAAATTAAGTTTGGGTTTAAATATTCAGATTGCAAGGGTACTCCCTGGGGCTGATCGGTGTGCTTGCTAATGGCATAGCACAGGGAACAGAATAAAGAGTTTGTTTGGTTTTGCACTGCAAATACATAAGCCACCCTTGCTTTGGCTTCCAGCCCAGGGTGAAAAAGCTGGCTGATCACCCTGCTCTTTCAATGTTGACAGCTGTTGTTGTCAGGGACAGATGTGACTTGGGTCTAAGATAGGGATAACAGTGTGAGTGCTTTTTACTGGCAAGGTAGATTTTTAGGAGATAATGCAGTTTTGTTTGTTGCACAGTTAAAGGGGAACGAGAAAGGCTTTTCTGTTCTCTTGGTGGATTTTTCTCAATTTTTTTCATATTGATTCCTCCGATGCCAAGAGATTTGCTCAAATATTTTATTACTTAATGGTCCTAGATTGTATCTTTGGTTCATGCAGTCTCAGACCATTCCTCTTCGTGCCAAAACCATTTACCTTACCACCATGGAAGCAGGCAGTTCTGGGATACCACTGGCTCTGCAGATCTAAGTATGTGTGTTTGATCCTTATAAAAATGTTTTGGAAAGCTGAACAAGAAAACAGTGTAGGAATTTGGTGGGCAGATAAATTGCATTCCTGTTTCAGGCTGTATATTCATAGCTTTAACTTTTTTAAGGCAAAAGGCTTATTTTTAGCTTGGTTTTCTTCCCTCCATATTAATCAAAACAAATTTCCCTCTCGAAGGAGAGGGTGGAGTTGGGAGGAAGGAAGGGTGGAATTAAAACTGTTTCATTAAATCAGTTTAAATATCATTAACACATACTTTTGTTTTTACATTACAGTTATGAGCACAGAAGTCTCTTTACACTTTCCAAAGAGGGGAAGCTTTATGTACAGAGGGGGTGAGGGTGTTGGAGACGATGAAGTGGTTATGGAAAGCTTGTGACTTTTGCTTTGGGTGAACTGTCAGGAGGGTAATCCAGCTCTCCTGAGTCCTGGTATTTGTGTTTTGATGGTTTTATGGTAAACTGCTTCTGAAGCAGAAAGAACAAGAGCAGCTCCAACAATTTCCTTTCTACATAGACGTAACTTTGGCTTTAACTTTCATGATTACTGACTTCAGTGCGCTGCAGAAATGGTGGCTGAATCCAGGGCCTGTGGATCAGGTTTGTAGAAGGAAGGATAAATACTTCATACTTTGAGGCTGAGTGATAACCCAGGAGCCGGTGCAGAGCATTGCTGCTCTTTGAATCTCTTGCACTTTGATGTTGATTCTTCAGTACCTGTTAGTTCTCCCTCCCTGTGTTGATAAGAGCTGAACGATCATGACAGTGGAACATCTGTGAAGTTCACCTCTGGTAGTGGAGTGTAGAGCTTCTCATGCTGTCCTGTCTGACTGCACACGTTACTCAGGATTAGATCCTAAATTCTCTCTTCTTGCAATGTTTTACTCCTGCTGTGTGTTCTCCCGCACTGCAGGAGAGCTGATGAAAAACGGAAGTTGTCTAGAGAAAATAAAAACTTTCCTATTTTAGAAATACAGGACAGGAATCCTGCCCCAAAATATATAAATCCTTCTCATCCAGTGATAACCTCTTACCAAGTTATTGAATTCTGTGTATAAGCTTATACCTGGAAAGACAACCAGATTTTCCAAGCCTGAGTCTCAGGGAAGACTCCCAGCTCCCAAGGGATCAGCATGGGCCAGGAGCCATTTCCGTGGACTCTTGGGTTCTGACTTTATCTGCTTTCTTCTGTTCTTTGACTTCTCCCACTTGGAAGCTGCTCCAGATAACAGCTACTTCATACTCGGATTTCTCTGACCTCTACCCAAGAAGAGTTTGTGGTTGGTTTATCTCATTTCTGCACCAAGATAATCCCATGGTTTAAACATCTCTTCACATTTCTTGCAGCTCCCTCTCCTCAAGTGTGTTTGCAGGCAGCGATCCTGTCCTCTATTGTGCTGTGTTTTGTCAACTTAAACAAGTCAAATTTTCCTGAGATAGGCCTCTTAGTGTTAACCAGCACTTCCACTATGCACCTGCTTTCAATTCAGTAAATTGTCTTTGAATTTTGCTGGGACCAGAACAACTCAAAATAAATGTGTGAGAAAGGGCTGTTTCCATTAATGCTGATTTCAACATCTAACCATTAACTGCGGCTTAAGCGTGATTATATATCTATATATGTTTGAGCAGAATCCTCTTCCTTTGAGGACATCAAGTAAAGGTGACTCTTTCTGTACAAGGATAGTTCTGTCAGTGGCTGGTTACTTTGATGTTTTACTAGGTACCTTAATTTGAATATGCTGCCTTCAGTCGCTGCATCCTGAAATGTCTTTCCTTGTTAGTTTAGAGTCTTTTATTATCACAAATCTGATTTTTCTTAGAAGTGCTCTAATACTTGTAGGCTATGTAAAGCAATTAGTAAATTACAGTAGTTTTTATTTCAGAAATCAAACACTCTTATTCCAGGAAAAAGTCCCTTTTGAGGTGTCTTTGAGTATCCAAAAATGGCTCTCTATCAGCTTGCATCTCCAGATGACACTAGGCACTGCATCAGCAAAAGCATATGCAAAGAATGAAAATGAAGTCCATTATTTATAACCCTCTTTCTGAGATTCCCTGGCTTGTGTGAGAAAAGTGGAACTACTTGGAAATACTTTGCTTCCCCCTGGATTTCTGGCTTCTTTGAAGGCTGTCTTGATCTTTGTGAATAATCTTGGGTTTATTTGTTTGATTTCATGCCAGCGAACTAAATCTTTCTGTAATGCGCATTCCTTCAGGCTTTGTATATCATGAAGATTTGAGGGATATCTCCCACTGTTTGGTATAGTGCTATTTTCCTTCTGCTGGCACCAAAGCAAAGCAGGATGTGGCTGTGAGCGAGGCACAATTTGCTGTGCGCAGCATCAGGGTTGTTACCTGGCTGTGTTGCCTGTCCATGAGCGAACAGCTCAATCGCTCCCTGTGTCTGTCTTTAAACTGGGGGCAGTGACACTGTGCCTGGCCCTCCTGAGCTCTTGGATTTCCTAACCCCTTCCAAAGACACTCTCTCTCACCCCTTAGCCATTTGGCTTACAGGGGTGGTAACACAGGCTGCTAGTGGAGATTAGCTTGTGGTCCCAAAACCCACCTGATCTAGCAAGACAACGCTCTCACTGTTGGGAATACTCCTTAGGATGCTGGTCAGGGGGGCTGCACTGTTCTTTTTCATTCTTTGTGCTCTTGCAATATCTGGTTTTTGTTCCACACCGTCTCTTGTAACATACTCTAAATTAGTGGCTTCTAACCTTTTTTGGAACAACAAACACGAAGTTTCTGGCAGGTTGAGCTCCTTGTTCATCATACATCTGTTCTCACATTCAGAGTGCAGTGATTTTGCTTATTGGAGAGGCTACAAACACTTACCTTGCTTCTGTGAGCTTCTACTGGGGAACCATTGTGTTGCTTTCAGCATAAGGACTGTTTTTCTTCTGCTTCACAGTGCCTTCCTCTAAAGTCCTGATTAAAGGTGTAGTAATACAAATACATTTGTCCTAAAATCAATTGAATAGATGCCCCGTGCCTTTTAAAAAAACCCCAAAACCCCAATGGATATAAGTTGCCTTCTGAATTTAAACTGAAATCCTATCATGAGAAAATTAATTGGTCTTTCCTTGTCTGTTGGCTTTTTAGTCCAGAGCTAAATGATTTTGGCAAAATGCTTCCAGGCACTTAACTTTGATAATCATGATTTAATTTATAATTATTAATAAATCCTTTTGCAATGGCAAGGTTTTGCCTTTAGAAAATGCCTGTGAGCCACTCCTGCTAGATTACACTGCCAGTATGTGTATTTAATTTATCAGATATGTATGTTAAGAAGGTAGCTTTAACGTTTTAAGAAGGTGTCTTTAACTGTGTACATCTTTTCTTAGATGAGAGCCATCCTTGTTGCCTGGGTATCCTTTACATCATTTAAAGAATATCATAAACTCAATTATAATAACTTGTCATACATCCCATTGTCATTGAATACTTTTTCACATACGTAATTATAATGTCTTCTACTTTCTCTTTTCTAGTTTTTCTGGAGGGAGAAAGTGCTCTTCTGCTTTTAAAAGTATTCTTTTCCTGCTTTGTCACAAGTGGTGTTAGTTCATTTTGAATTACTTTTTTAGTCACTTGCTCTCGTCCTTTAAAAGTGCAATTACATAATTCATATAAATTTAGAAAGGGAAAGATGAAGATCTCTGCACACGTCTATTTTTTTTTTATCCTCCATGCAAGCTAGGAAAAATTCAGGTTAGGATTCTGGAAAGTAATTAGCATTTGAATGAAGGTTAAGATTGGACAGTTTCTCACGTGTGATGGGGGAGATGATTCTGGAGTTTGCCTTTCACTGGGAGAAATAATCTCTCAGTTTTAATAAATGACTGGTTTTGAGTCCTCAAGCAGCTTCCCATAGCTATGTTGTTGTTGTTTTTTCTTGTCAGAGAAGGTCAGTGTCTGGTTTACTTTGAATTGAGAGGTTAGCCCAGTCCTCTGTATTAAGCTGGAATGTGGGCAAGCAAACAGCCTCTGCTTTGGAATTTGGTCTGAATAAGGCTGATTTTGTTTCTACCCCAGCAGCGTTCACCAACCCCAGCTGGCAGCTGGTTGTGAGCACTGTGCAACTGCAGGACAAGAAATGGTTTCTGATCAGACAGGCTTCAGCCTATGTGGAATAACTGATCACTGTGTTAGTAAATGCTCCTGCCTGAATAGAGCAGGGCCCTTCATGTGAGCTGTGCCCTACCCTTGCAGATGGAGGGAGCGCAGTTTATGTGAGACCTGTACTTCACACCCAAGTACAGTAGCTGTAATTGTTTCCCAGGTGTGAAACTTGAGAAACATCCTTGCATACCGGCTGCTGCTTTCCCTGAGTAGCACTTGTAGAAAGTGACCAGCAGGCCTGCTGGTGTCCTGGTGAAGGTGGCACAGTCCTGCCTCTGCTTTTCCCAGAGAACCCCTTGCAACTGAACAGGGAGAGGAGCTGTGTGGATTGTTCTTGCAACCTGCTCCCAGCCATCTGTTATGGGACAATTCAGCACCTGTCAGGAGAGAGTTAAAGGAACAGCTTAGGGTTCAACTTGTACTAGGGGCTCATCAGTAGGGGCTGTATGAGGCTGTATGTATATGGCCTCTTCTGTCAGGCCATATATTGGGATGTTTGCAGTCTACGTCATTAAGGACTCATTTGCCTTGTTCACTTTTTTTTTTAAAAAAAAAAAAAAAAAAGAAAAGGCTGTTTTAACAGGAATCTGAGGCTTGTCATCTTCTCCTCTGCTCCTAGAATCTGCATTTAAACCCAGGATTAGGAACTGATGGACAGCTCTGATGACATGAATCTAAGGGAGAATAATTCAAAACTGTCAGTCTTCTGAATTTTCCTATGATGCTCTTGAGCATCACTAAGACCTATTTGTATCAATCTGTAGGCTCAGGAATAGTGTTGCTTCCACTTGCATTTTCTTTGCATTTAAAAGGCTGCATCTTGATCCATTTTAAATGTTAATACAGATTGCATAGAAACCTGAGACTTGTATTTGCCTTCTCCAGAGTAAGATTTCCAGTAGTCATAGTGAGTAGTGGATTAATTGCTGCAAACTCCATGTGTGTACTTGAATCTCATCTCTGCAGTCATTTTGATGCTTTGAGTCCACCATTAACTTCAGATGTGTATAGCCCAGCTGTCTGCCTCTGACTGACTTACATGGGCTCTCCTTCCAGACAGGAAAGGGAGAGAGATATTTTAGGACGTAGTTCATCTGACCCTGCTTTAGCCAATTGCTTTAGAAACAGATGAATTCTGCCCTGCAGGTGACTGTTTCTGTCCATTGACTGTAGTGTCAGATGTTGATGTCAACATTTGCTGAAATGAATCCTGTATAAAATTTATCCAGTTTTAAATATGACTGATCAGGCATTTTCACTGAAGTGTAGTTCCCAGCCCGCAAACACATTCTGGTGCCCAGGGAGCTGGTTGTGTGCTGTAACTTTCTCTACTTTTATTCTCCAGCTCTTTATCTAGAGAATGAAAATTATTCCATCATGACAGGAACACTGGCCTTTAAAAAGCTCCTTTTATCTACACAAATACTTTCTGCGGTATTTTTCCACTTTTGCTTATCCATCTTAGAGCTGGATTAACTTCAGAAGACCTTGTATGGAACTCTGAGGCACATTTATTTCTTTGACCAGTAAATCTGTATTATAGTTTCCTGGGGCCTGGAAAAGAGGGTATTATTATGGAGTTATACTAAGTCCACTCTCCTGAATGCCGAATTTTTGAGGAAAAGATATAAATCTCCCCAGTGCAGGAGAAGAAGCTATACGAAAAAGACTTCAGGTGCCTTACTCTCTTTGTGTTTTTTCTTGCTTGTCTTTCTTTTCTATCTTCCTCCCTTTCCTCAGGTGTTGCTATATATTACTTAATCTCTTTTGAAGTAAGTATAGCTTCCTTGTCACTGTGTGGAACACGTTAGTATTCAGAAGAGCCTTTTCCTTTGTCAGAGACAATATTTTGCTTCTTTGTAACCCTAACCTTCTTGGAACTCTCCAGCTAATATTTTTCTTTCCTTCTGTCTTTTATTGACTGTGGTACATTGAGTATTGCTTCCCTCCCCAGTAACTTTTTGGTTTTTGTTCACAACTAACACATCCATTTTATGAAGGCATGAAACCTATTTGCAGAGGAAAGCAAAGCTGGTTGCAAGGGCTTGATGGAAGTGACAATAGCAAGCACCGGCTCCTGAGTCATGTGTTTTGTATGGATGAGGTCTAGCATGAAGCAGAGAGGTACAAATTCTGTGGCTCCACAGGATCCTTCTGGCTCCTGTGTCTGGTCTGTCTGGGGAGAGTTGTGCTGAGGATTGCTGACAAGGATTTAGGTGAGCAGAGTGACAAAAAGGGGTTCCATTCTCCCAGCTCTTGCCAGAGGAGAGGAAACCCCAGCTGCTTTGCACCTCTGTGTCCTTTCCCCACCATTTCTTGTCTTCTTGCACTGCAAACTGCATCAAGAAGAAAATTTATTCCTCCAATGCCAATACACAACACAGCATGTGGTGCTTTGCATCCTGTCCCACACCCCCTTTATTTTCCTTCCCTATTCTGCTGTCATTTCAGGAGACACTAAATGAGTTCCAGTACTTGAAGCTAGTTTTTACATTACTTTTCTCCCCTTCCCTCCCCTCCTCACTGTAGTCATATAGCCTTGACACAATCTCATTGTACGCATGTTTTTAGAAGGCTCAGAATTCTCATGGCATGTAAGGGAGGAGGGATGACTTACCTGTTCTGCAAATACTTTTCATCATCTTCACATGTTGAAGCTCTCAAATAATTTCTGCCCGAATAATCTCATCCACAGCAGATTTTTTTGACCACTGAACTGACATATATGGGGTATAATAGGATGTGCAAGAACACCTGTGTAGTTCTCTGGTGTGGAGAGGGGAAACTCACCAGCTCCTTTGGTTCTGGTTGGGATCCCCTGAAGTTCTAGGGAGATAATACTTTGGGTTGCCAAAGTATTATGGTAGTGAGGAATTAAGAAAAGTAGACAGCTGATTGTGGTTGCAAGGAAAAACACTTTTTTATTTGTTTGGGAATATTATTCCAGACCACCCTTCCTTTTGTCATAGATTAAATGTGGTTGTAGCTTCTCTGGTTTCATCTGACATGCTCAGGGCCTGAAATACAGACCTGTTATTCAGGGTTGCAGACCGGTGTTTGAAGTGTCTGTTCTGGCATCTCACTATCAGAGTTGTCTTGTTCACAGCTGGTCTCTTAAAGGATGCAGCTAACTTGGCACATTTAGACCACCAATTCACTGGTTCAGTCAGTTGGTGGTGTTAGTTGCAGCGAAATCCAAAACACATCTTCAAATAACATTTATTTTTGATCAATCCATATTTTGATAACCCTCAGCCTTCTCTATAATTTGCAGATAATCTAGTCTCAGTTTTGCACCTTCCCTTTGGTGCTCTCCCAGCCTTACAAGAATGTTGTCCAACCAAAACTGGTAATGTTTGCCCATGAGCTGTTCAGAAACTTTTGATTCTCTGCTCTGAAAGTGCTGTAAATCTAGTTCATAGATGACAAATCTGGCCACCTAGGCAAATAAACAAAAACAATCAACACACCAGAATTTTTCAAGATGAGGTAAAGCTCTGACAGGAATAGAGTAGTAGGAGAGAGCTGGTGGTGGGGAAATCTGACAAGTTAATTTATTTTTGGTGTTTTAATTGGATTGGTTGGGAGACAGAAAGAAAAGATGGTGCAGGAGACAAGAGTCATGAAGTCCTGGGAAAGGGGAGCAGGGAAGGAACTGTAAACATGACCAGCAAAACAATCTACTTTGTGTGCAAAGTCCATTTAAATGTAAATTACCCAAAGTGATTTTTAGTGGAATTTTTTATCAGTGCAATGTAGAAAGACAGAATTATTTTCCCCCTTGTTTAAATACGTGATGCAGATAGCTGTAGAGAGCTATAAACATCCCTCATCTCTCTACCTCCTCACACCCACTTCTTTCCTTTAGGCTCCTTGGAGCTGTTCCCTGCAGCAATGCTTCCAGGTAGTGAGTGTGGATGTTCACTTCAGTCACCAGAGCCCTGTCAGGGCCAATTAGCATCCTAATGACTGGCATATACCATCTTGGTAACATTCAGTTTGTGCTCTGTACCAGGGGACCTCTCCTCTTAAGAACCCATCTTGTCTCATCTGGACTGTACTGGTCATAGAAACCTGTAAAAAAAAAAAAAAAAAGAGAGAGAGAAAATTTCCATTTCATTTGGTCTTCTGAGTCCCAGGGGCTTCAGCAATGAGCAAATATACTCTCCTTTCTTTTTGCTGAAAATGATGAATCTTGGCTTTAGGAGGGGACTTAAACCACTGCTCTTACAGGTACTGAGGACTTTGGGCTGAAGCTTCAATGAGGCAAAGTAATGCAGTACTTGTTCTTCAGAGCTCTGTTGAATGAGAACAATCAAAGACCAGCCACATAGTCTTTAAATACTGAGTACCTGGCCAGTGTGAGGACCAGAGTGGTACTTTTCTGGAATTATTGATACCTATGGTTGTTTGGTGGTCAGCTGCAAAATCCACTCCAGTAGCATCTGCTGTCAAAACTGTGCTTTTGTCATTGAGTCAAAGCAGAGCTGAATGCAGTGCAGAGATTTTTTGAATATCACATCCAGGGGTTGCAGGTGAGATTTAGGGGAGTTTCACAGCTACTCAGTGCATAGTGGGAGTCCAGGGTGTAAATGTGCCCTTCAGCACCCTTTGTCAGTGTGGGGATTGTTGAGGTTTTGTACTCTGCTCTGCCAGACTGGAAGAAGAACATCTCTAGCAGCAGCAGAGTTAAATGCTGCAGTATTAAATCACCCCATCCCTGTACTGTGTTTCATTGTTCAGTGACAGCGTGCCTTCAAGAGAAGTTCACGCATCTATCCTGATTTTCAGCCCTAAAAGTCAGTGTTCCTTCTTGTTAGTATGGCATTGCTGTCCAATCCTGCCATGTCCTAGCTCTTCAGTGGCTTAAATGAAGTGCTGTGATGCCAGGGCCAGCTGGTTGGCACAGCTGGCACAGCCACATTGGGTCATCTGGAGGGAGAGGTCAGCAGTTTAATGGTCCTTAAGTGGAGGGAAATCAGCAGCGATGCCAAAGAGCAGCTGAAGGGCAGTGTGTTACCATGGCTGGACTGAAGCTGCAGTAGGGTGGATTTCAGTTTATGGGCCTGTGGAGGTGGCACCTTTCACTGGTAGCAAAATACTATATTACTTGAAATGGCATTGCTAACATTCAGAGGACAAAAAGAGATTTTCTTCCCTGTGAGGGGCAGCAAATCTTGAGTGTGAACTCTGGAGAGTGAATGAGCAAGAACTATTGTTTTTAAGGTCATAAGTATTCTTAAAACACACACAAAAAAATAGCCCTGCCATCCCCTAGCCCAGTGTGTGAGGCTGAAAGACAGTGCATTAACATATCCACATGGTGCATATGTTATTTTTAACATTGCTGTGAGAATTTTCTTGAATTTTTTGAATGGCGTTTGCATTTACTATCAGAATGCTGTCATATTGCTATCATGACTTTTTAAATCCTCAGCTTTATGTTTTGATGTGATCTTCTGCAATGTCACAAGAACTTGATGGCCAGGAAGGCTGCAGGTATAGACAGGAGCACTGTGTTTGCTCAAGTACTTGCCTGCACCTCTTGTCTCTTCTGGATGTGTCCCCGGAAGACCTAAGCCTGTGCCCTGGAGCCTTTTCTCAGAAGTGCCACCTTGAATGTCATGCTATCTGCTACAATCTGGTTTGTAATGCACTGAGCCAGCTCTCATGTGCATGAGGTATAGTAAATTAGCAAGGCTGATTGACTACATGCTCAAAAAGTACTCAAATAGAAGGCCTCCTAAAATCGCCCAATGATTTGAATTGTTCCTTTTGTGATCTCTTATGTGCATGATTTAGTGTTTAGATACCTCTGAGACTGATGCTGAGACTGTCCCTTTCTTGTGGGTCTCTGAGCATCCCCAAAGCTGACATTCCAGGCATCACACAGCCACAATATGCTGCTTTCCCAGGACATCTTGCATTAGAGTCTACTGGAGGTCACACTTAGTTTTTCTTTACAAACATGAAGGCCAAAAGTTTAAAATAAACCATAGCCTCTAATAAAAGTGTGATTATTGTATAATGATCTCTCTTGAGAAGCTTAGGTGCTTAGTGAAGTGTCAGGTATTAGATGAAATGGAGAAAGTTGGCAGAGCTGATGTAAAAGATGGGTAACAACAGGGCAGATTTTCCCATATTAGTCTGCCTTTATTCCTAATCCTGATCTAGAGCTATTCTACCTCTCCCTTCAGAGTAAGGAATTAACTAGGTTTCTGTGGCCTGTTTAACAAGAGGATAGTGTCCTGCTGCTTTCCAAAATGTAAATGGAAAGAGAGCATGGAAGCTCCCAGGAAGGGTTCAGGGGCCGTGACACAGATTTTGGCAACTAAGCACGCATATCGCCTGAAAGCCAGGTTGTCCATGAGAGGGGCAGAGCCATAGCATGAGCCAGCCCTCCTGTCTCAGTGGAGCTTCACAGCCTTCAGAGCCATCTGGTTTCCTAGGACTGAAGCCAGAGTCTAAAAGTTAGGGATTCAGGACTGAGGCTCCAGGGTGATCCCAAGCTGCCCAGGAGAACATAAATCTCATTGTTGTGACTATAGTCATATCTATTGTGGCCAAATCTGCAGAACTCATATGGATCTCTAACTCTCACTGATCTTGAGAGGATTAGGTGCCTACATGACTTTGTATATCAAAACTGGCTGCTTCAGTTCTTCTTTTACAAAATCAATAGAATACTACATCATCTTTTTACCTCCTAGTCTGGCTTTGTAAAGATGCAAGGGATTTATCCTGAGAATTTGTTTCTTAATCAGTGGGGACATGCTCAGTTGGGACTCTCATCACAAGGTAATTACTGCTTTATGACAGGGTACAGAGCTGTCACACTGTCACACACAGTTTTGTGCTCAAACACATAGTCAGACGTCAGAGCCTGCAGCTCAAATATGGTCAAACCAATAATCTGAGTGCTCAGTAGTTTTGTGTAGTGCAGGACAATTCCCAGAGATTAATGTAAATGCAAGAACCTTTCTAGTGGAAGCAAACTACAATCCTGTGATTGCATTAGATGTTTCAAATGGCTCTGTAAAGACTTGGCAACTACATATTTTTGAAGCACATTTATTCGCAGTGCAGCTTAGATCGTAGCTGAGTGATGAATTACTTTAAACTTTAAAATGAACTCCTTGTCCTGATGTCTGGATGGATTGTGATCTAAAGGTGACTTGTGAGAGAAAGCAAATATTTATTTGGCTTGTGAATTTTTTCATCATATAGTAGGTAAAAAGAGCACAAAGAGCAGACACTTCTTGAGAGCATCAGTGGTGGCTGAAGGAATACTAAAACAAAAAGCATTTCCAAATACCAGATCCATGCAGTTCTTTCAGACTTGGAAAATTTCGTTCTGATTGAAGGTCGTTTTCTTTTATGTCCACTTCAATTAAACACTGGAGAAAAACTCTCTTTCAGAGTTTCAGTGTCCTTTCCTGGTAAAGTGCAGGAGCTTGCAATGTCTATTGCCAGGACACTTGTGGAGGAGACTTGTGGATTTTGTTATGCCACTTACAAAAAGCTGGCTGCTAAAGAGGTAGGAAATGGAGAGCTCAGGGTTAAATTTAAAATTTATCCAAATACTTGAAGAAAGCTGCCATCATCGTGCTACTCACAAAACTCATCTTTTCCAATCACTGAGACTGATTTTAATCCCAGTCGTGGGTCTGTATTTGTCGGTACAAGTTGTTTTTTACCAAGTGCCTGATAAAGTCTTGTCTCAGCATCATACTGTAAATCAAACTTAAAACACACATAACCTGATATGATGGCTGACTTTGGCCTGGAAGCAAAATATCCACCCTAGCATTTACGTTTTTTGAGTAGAGACTATGGTGTTTTGCTTATTTCCTGCTCCACCCTTATGCTTACTGGTTCTTTACACTCCTTCCATATATGTATTTAAGGGGTTTTGATGAATCTCTGTGGAGTTAAATGGTGTATCTTGTGTTTATTAGGATAAATGTTTTTTCAGCAATTATCTGTAATATTAATAAAGAATTAATGGCTTCTGCTTGTGACTGACTGCATTTGTGGTCTGCATCATGCGTAGTGTGGCATCATGGCATGGAATTTAGACAAAGCCTTTTCATGAGGGAAATTTGTCCATGAGAGGGGCAGAGCCATAGCATGAGCCAGCCCTTGTCAGTCTCTTGTCAGCATTTGAGTTTGGGCTTGTTGTGGGCAGAGCTGTGGTCACAAATTCCTGGTCCATCCAGCTGTAAGAGTCCATAGATTGTCCATATCTTAAATCTGTGGCTGCAGCAGGTTGAAGGGACACATGAAAAACAACTGTCTCAGCACACACACCATAAGCTGCTTGATTTACTATAATCTGCTGATGGATCTGATACCCTGATGTACAGCCCTTGACTGGTCACATCTGTGTTGCATTTCAGGATCTGGGACTGCTGTGGAAACCAGCAGTTCTGCAGTGTGTTTGCATGGAGTAGAAAACAGAGCTGCATTTGGTGAGGAGTACACAGCAAGTTGCTCTTCTGCTAGAATATATTCACTCTGTTTTGAGTATTTTCAGTTGGCTGCAGATTTGTTGTGAAACAGTATAATGTACTTATTCATTATGGCCAGCAAGGAGAGGACTTCTGAGCTTGGTTTTGGGATCAGGGTATCAAGTCTTTGTGCTGGGGTTCTGGAATAGGATTGGTAGCAGGATTGCCATGCAGTCTGTAGTCCTGCTGAATGAAGGGGTGTCAAGTTATGGTAGGTATCTCACATGGAACAGCAGGAAAGATGGTACTTCTGCTCTTCTGTTCTCCACCTTCTTGAATTGTGTCTCATTCTGACCAAGGAGTCTGTAGAGCTGGATGGACTAACTCCTAAGCCTCGCCCTGTGCAGCCCTGGGTGGCTTGGGAAACAAATGTGTAGCATGGGGTAATAGTGTCCAGAACATGAGTTTTGAAGACCATGCTTTGTTGTTGCAAATTAGATGAAAGTAGGTTGGTTTCTTTTCTGTGCCTGGGAGGGACAACAGCTTAAATGCTGTCACTGCCTGCCTGGAAGGCAGCTGTGCCCTTCTGGTCCATTGTGGCTGCCTGACTGCAAGCTCAGGCAGTACTTAAAATGCAATCCTCCCAGGATTGCCAGCCTTAAGGAGCCAGGGCACAGTTCTGCAACAGTGATCTGCAAAATGTCTGGTTGTGCAGTTCATTCTGGCCTGTGTGGCTCCCGAGACAGTTCATTGTCTATCAGAGCTGTATGTTTTCTCCCTGTTCCAAAAATGTGGTTACAAATACTGAGTTTCTGGCTTATTACTTTGAACATTTTTTTTCTGCCAACTCACAGGGCTTCCTTTTCCACCACCCAAGTGCAAAACACTCATCTTTGTTGTCAGCTCTTCATAGCCTACCCCTGCCCTGTGTATCTTGTCCTCAGCACTGAGACATCACCCCCCATCTGCTCTGTCAGCCTTGAGTCTTCATTTGTCATGCAGTTCTGAAAAACCTCCTTCATGTTTTCTTCCGTGTCACATCTGGCAAGAGGAGCTCTACTTAAAGGTCACCAAAACTGACAACTTTTCTCATTCTCAGTCCTCCCATAGCACTCTCCTGTGCCAGCAGCAAGCTGGGAGATGATGAGACAGCTGCTGCATGGGGAGTACCTGCAAAGCTCAAGGGGGAAGCTGCTGAGTGACAGAACTGCCCATGTCCCCGTTTCTTTGCCCATGTCAGTACTCTGTCGCTGCCCAGGGAGGATTGGCGTGTGGAAGGTGGAAGATCACTGCTTGCTGGGGCTGGCCTGGTCCCTGCTGAGCCACTCTGCTCCAGCTCCTCCAGCAGAGGCAAGGCTGCCTCTGTGCAGTGTTCCTCAGCCTTGAGTAAGGGGTGCCTTCCTGAGGAGCTTTGAGTTGGGGGGTGATGCCATCGCGACAGGCTCCTTCACGGTCTCCCTCAGAGCTGTGTGATTCCCCCCAGGGACCTTAGTAGACAAGTCCTCTAGGACAGGGACAATGTCCCCCTAACTTTGTGCCCACTAGGTGCTTAGCAAAATATGCAGGAATGCCCAACAATTCCTTCACTACTTCTAGTGCTGGTCACTCTAAGCTTCTTTGAGGTCTGTCCTTCTTTCTTGCCATGGAAAAACATAGTGAAATTTCTATTTTCCATAAGAGGGGGGTGCACATTCGCTTATCAATGAGAGAAATAGTGCTGGCTGTGGTTTCAACACTAAAAGCAACTAAAGTCCCCCCAAAAGAGAATTTTTCTCTGTTCCGCTCCCTTGATAGACAATTTTATGGGCTTTTTGTCTCATTATGTTTTATTTGCCCCAGTTGTTTGTGTATATATAAAGAGACTAAAGTAGAATTATTGAATAAAGTCCCCAGTGTTAAATCTTTGTTTCTCATATATGGTTTGACATGGATTTTTTTTATAAAAATCTTTGTTTATAAGACACTGTGTATTGTACCTCCTCCCAACGGTTGCCCTCCCTCAGAGGAGCTAGAATCTGCTCCTAATGCTTTTTCCTTAGCTGACTGTAATTCTATTTTAACCTGGGAAATATTTTCTTTTTGTGTGGCCAAATGCTATGCAGCTCTGTTATTGATATATGTGCATCACAACTAAGGGTTTGATTGAGAATCTGCATGAGACTGTGAATCTTTCATTGATTTTTTCCCATAGGTTTTGACTGTGAATCTGTGCTGCTCTGTTTACTTTGCTTGATGAGATAAGGATCATTCTGTTCCTTGGTGAGATATATTCCCAGGAGCCTTCTTTTTTTTTCCCCCTGTGCAGTGATCACTTTGTATTTTAGCAGCCTGATGCTAGTAAGTGCTGCAGCATTAGCTGTGCCTTCGAGACAAAGCCACTGCAATACAGCCCTGATGTGCCCATGGGTTTTGCATGTTCCTCTCAGCCAGGGTAGAAATGGGTGACTGTGGCTGCCCTTAATCTACACCAAAACTCCCCCAATACTGTGTTTGTGAAGGGATGACATGGCACTCTGTACTTTGCTTATTTTGCTCATCTCTTACGATCCTTCCTTTTTAATCCCTAGTTGCTATAGTGAGTTTTCTCTGTGCTCCTCTTTAGCTTTTGTCCCACTGATATTTTTGCAGCTTCTTTTTGTATGTTTGGCTTTTCTATCCCCATTTTTTCCAGTGGTTTCTATTCTTGGCTATGTGGATGTCACTTTCTATCTCACTCCTTGGTGTTTTATGGCTTTTTTTCGTTTCATGTGGCACTGGACAGGCAGCCAGTTCTCCTCTGTTGAGTGGGTACTTTGGATGTGTATCCAGCTAAACAAAGATCATCAAGTCAGTCTTCCCTGACAGCTGTGAGGAAGATTACAGGAGCAGGATTTGTATCAGGATGGTTCACTGATGTAGTTACAATTCAGGCATTTGGTTAGGTAAGTGTTCATGGGAACAGACTGCAGCCTGGTGAGCCTGAGGAGCCAAGCAGCTAGACCAAAGGAAAGATGTAGAACCAAGAGCCAGTGACGTGTGCTTTACAAAAAGATTGCTAAGTCCTTGCTCCTGTCTTGAACACAGGCACTCAGTTTCTGCAGAATCTGAATTTTATCTGTAGTCCACATTAATTTATTGCATTCATGTATTGAGCTGGCTGCGTTCAGTATGTCGATTGAATGGAGAGATGATTTAAAAACATGAAGTGTTCTGGAGAGAGATTAAACTGTTTCCTTGTTCAGTATTTCATATCTCTCTATCAGCCATGAAAATTGAAACTGCAAATATTAATAAATTAATTGACACATTTGCTACTCTCATTGTAATGATACAGCCAATCCACAAGCAGTCATATGATGAGTCATATCTTCAGAAGCAGGAGATATTTTTTAAATCATGAGGTTATTTCACAGTATTGGGTTTTGTTTTTAATTAGTCTTCTGCTTTATGAACATTTAGGCTTATTATTACCAGGCTTTCTTCTGCAGTCAGGAGGAGCAGAAACTTTGTTGTTTTTTTTTTTTTTTAATGACAGGGCACTTATGCTCAAGAGAAGACCTACAGTAATAGTAAAAATCGACATTTCTACAACTTTCTCTGTGTTCTTTTAGTTATGATTTAAAGCACTTTAAAGATTCAGCTTTCTGTGACAAGCAGTGAATAATGTTAATTGAAGATTCTTGAAAAACATTTATAGTTGGCACCTCCCCCCCACCCTGTTCTTTCTCTCCCCCTCTTCCCACCCCCCTTTTACTAAATTCAGAAGTTGTTATAACAACATCAGCCATCATTTTCTCAGGGTCGGTGCACCAGGACCACAGTGCTTTGGACAGGAAACCGTAGCATTCCCAAAACTTCCTCAAAGAGCTTGCAAATTTTTGCCCTTGTTTAGCTATTTGTGTGGGAGGATTATTTTCCTAATGTTTTGATGGCTGTGTTAGAGCTGTAGTACTTTACTAGGGCCTAATACTAATAAATCACAATGGTGTTATTAAAAAAATAACAATAGCCAGATTTAAAAGCACTTTGAAGTGTTGTAATTACTTTCAATACTGAGTGACCAGGTGATAAAATAACAGTTAAAATGAATCACCCCTGAATACAAAATATGGCATGTAAAAAGAAAATAGCCATTTTCTCTTCCCTACCAAAAACCCTACAAAGTGATGATGAGTCATACCACAACTAATGCTGCCTTGGGAAAGTTGCTTCTAATAAGTCTTTGGAAGAGTAAGCACCGTGTTCAGAGGTGATTAAAGAGGCAAATAAAACCAAAGAATTTTTTTTTTTTCCTGCTGTGTGTGAATTCATCAATTTCTAGACTCGTAAGCCTGGAAAAGAGGTAAATTAGAGGTCGCAGGAGAGGGCTAGTGAAATTATGAAGGAAGAAGAGAAGATAAATTAAGGAATGAATGTTCACCTTCTCATAAATAAAGCATTAGAAACTATCCAGTGAAATAAGTAGTAGATATTAAGTAAATGAAAATATATTTTCCTGTGACGTGGAACAGAGCTGTGGAACTTACTGCTACATTGCGTTTTGCTGAGTGTAAAAGCATACACAGACTGGAGAGATTCGTGGGCTGTAAAACAGAATAGATCAACCTCAGCCTCTAGCTGAGGAGCCATAAGCTTCTAGTTGTCAGCTGGAACTCTTTAAGGGAGGGAAATGCACATCCTCTTTAAGGATGTACCGAGAGGAAGGTAATGCTACCTTCTCCAAACTTCTGACTCCTACCGTCTTTATTTCACGTTCCCGTGGGGCTGGTTTCTTGTGTTTGTGCGTGTATCTGAACAGCTTGGAGTCACAGGAACACATTCCATTTCCCTTGTCTTCATATAAGCCTGCACATTTTTCCTGGAAAGCTTTTCTCCCTAATTGGATTGCATCTGTGTTATTTCGGTGAAAGGAGATCTTGGTGCAGATTACATCGTGCAGAAGAATCCACGGTGATGCACTGAGGAAAATCTCCACTAGTTGTCACTCGATCCCCATTTTAAAGCTGACTTAAAGACCAGTTCGAGCTTCTTATTCTAAGAACGATGTCCTGGGCCCCAAATAACAAATATCCTGGGACAAGTTTTGCCAAAGTGTCTCTCTAAAATGTGATGATAGGAATAAGTTTCAATCCAAGAGATGGAAGCCTGTGCAGCTGTTCTGTGGGTTTTGACGTTCTAAATAATCATCCTTAATAGGGCATTGCCCATTGTCAGAGCTGGTGAGGGGCATGGTGTGGGATCTGCTGTACACGTTCTGCAAGCCAGCTCCTCTCTCTGGGGAGGTGATGATCCCAATGGACACATTCCCTCCAGGAGGAGAAGTTACAGAAGAGTGAAAAGGGTATGATGGTGCCAGGGTTGGCTTGTGATTAATGTTTTCTTGGGTTAGTAGGACTGGAAAGGATTGTGGCAGAAGGGTTCCAGCAGTGATGAAGAGGAAGGGGCTCAGTAGAGGTATATTGCAGCTTTTCCCCAGGATGGTTTTCCTTCTTTGGTTTCACATCGAACAAGCACCTGGATTTTTAACCAGAGGAAGGTAAACTTTCACAACTCTGTGTTTTGCCTGTTTGTATTTCTTTGGTATTTGCATTCAAAGCCAGCATGAGTTTGATAATAACAGTAAATTTCATAAACTTGATAAACATCTTTTTTCTTCTTCTGTCTTTAGCTCCTCCTGCCACAGGTTTAGTTTTGGAGCTCATATGTTTTATTGTTTGTGTCAAAGTAGTGTTGTGTTGAACAAATCATGTTCTGCACTGGTTGGTGCTTGATGCTGTGAAGTGAGGAAGGAAGAGCTACTGCTTGTCTTGAAGAGTTTGCTGTCCGAGTAAATCACAAGAAAATGCAAACATGACACAATTCAGACTTTTAATTCTTTATTATATTTGCAAGGTAGTAGACAGTGATGAAGCCTGGGAGCAAGAGCCATTAGGATGTTCTGTACCCTGCTCCCACACGCTCACTCTGTAGGTGCCATCATGTGTTCTACCGTGTGTACACAGAACAAAGCAGCCTGAGTTGCTGTGGCTGGAAAGGTCTGACATTCTTGTTCCTACAAATCAATTGCTGTTTCCAGTCTCTCAGTGCTTGAGTAGGAGCAAAGCTTGTTTAAAAGGGAAGAAAACCCCAGTGACAACAACAGAAAACCAATCAAAAGACCAAAATAATCAACAACAACTAAAAATTCCCGCCTAAGCCCACACACAAAATCAAACTAACTCCCTCCCATTTTTCAGGATTTAAAGAGATTTCCTTTTTAAGGTAATGAAATGGGAAGAATTTGTTTTTCAAGCTCTTGTTCACTGTAACGGTAAAAGTGTTATCCTTAGTTACTGCTATAAAATTTAATAGAAAGTGTTCTGCAATCCATTCTCCTCTCCTTTTGAAAGGAGTAAAGAAAATCAACTCAAACTGAATTGCTTTCAAGGTGTTTCTTCCAGCTTAGAGAATGTTTCCTGCTCCAGCTACCCATTCCCTTTGAAATAATTATGTTTTGGAAATGCTGTGAGCCCAGGCCACCAGAATGAATGTCAAGGGAGCAAGGGTCTGTTTGAGACCAATGGGCAGGGCATTCATATTCATGCATTTGTATCCCAGGACTTAATGTATTTTATTTTTATACTGAGAAAAGATGGGGATATCTATTTGCATGAAAAATTAGTATCTTTTTATCTCTATTATATTAGCTGATAATTTGATTGCTTTGTTGAAACTTTTATTACACATCTTTGTCTAATATTTTCTTCATTCTTTAATTTTATAAAAGCCATTTGAAAACCATGGAGATTAAGCAATCCCTTCCCCCACATCTTACATTTTAAATGTAGGGGAAAATAATCAGAAACTTCTCATTGCTCTTGATTGCCTTTTAATTATTTTATGCTTTAATTAAGTCTCACCATTCCTCATTAAGACTATTGTTAAGGAACTGTTTTAGTAATCCTGCACAAGCAGCATCTGTGAAAGCTTTTCATAGCTGTTGCCTTGGTAAGGAGAATTTTCACTTTTATAAGCATGTAGCACATAATGAATTTTGGTGCCCTGTGTCACCTGGGAAGCTCTGGTGCAAAAGACAGAGCCCCAAATTTATAGAATGCCTAGGAAACAAATTCCTGAGGCTGGAGCAGCCTAGCTTGGAAATAATGGTTGTACTAGTAAAGTGGCCATTTTCATGGTTTATGCAGCACAGTTGAGAATCTCTATTAGCAAATTTGATGGCATTCTTGATACAAGCCTCTCTGTAATAAAATTAGAGGTGCCAGCCGGCGACTTCTTAGGTGCTTACGTCATTGTCTCCTGTGGTAGCAAAAAGTGTGAGGCAGGGATCAATGCATTGGGATGCACGAGCCAGCTCACACCTGCCTGCCTGCACGGTGTGAGAGGTGGGAGCTGCTGCCAAGGCCAGAGATGTCAGTACTCCCTGTGACACAGGTGTAATGAGACCTGGTCACTGACTCTTCAACTGGCACACAGAATTTCATCCTACCACTGCTAGACTTAGAGCTCCAGGGAGAAATTCCTGGGTCACTGCAGCTGAGAGTAAGCCTGAATTGCAGCTGCTTAACTAAATTTAAAGCTTAAGGATCACTTTGAAGAGAAGTTTGAGGAGCAGTAAAGTTTTCTAAACAAGGTCCAAGCTGTGGCAGTGCCTAGAAAACTTGGTAGCAAGGTGAAAGAAGCCTGGGAAGTTGAAGTAGCATTGCAAGAGGTTTTACCAGCTTGTCTACTATACTAGATGTGCATTTATTTTGGAGATTTGTCAAATGAAAGTGCATCTTCATCTGCTGTAGTTGAACTCTCAGTAGAATGAGCCTCCATCTCTTTGGTTTACACCTGTAGAGCATCCTGCTTTTTCAAAGGTCAGTGTTAGCCCTATAACTCAGGTAAGTAACTTAGTTCAAGGGATTGCCATGAGCATGGTATAATTTGGCTGAACACCTTATGGTGATCAGTCTCATGTGGGGTCACTCCCCTCTCTTGCACAGAGAAGCAGAGATGATCTGCTGTCTTCGTAAGTGTGTATGCAAAAAAAGCCAAGTAGTGTTGGTGTACACAACACTTCAGGGTTGAAGTTGTGTACAGCACTTTCTCAACCCTAGTTGACATTTTGGGTATTCACTGTGACTAAATGAGAGTCTGCCTATCAGTTCATCAGGGAATCTAATAAATGAGGAACCGCCGTAATTAAAATCTTGCTGGTGTGAAATCCTACTGAAATACTTAGCATCTGCCATGCAGCAATCCTTAAATACTTAACAAGCTTTTGACTTTCTTATGAGGAGGTAAACATCAGTATCTCCCTTGTTCCAGAGACTGGTATGCAGAAGAGTCAAGTGACTTTTTTTAGTCACTTGCAGTGAACCAAAGCAGAGTTCTTTGATTAGGATTTTAACTTTAATGTTGGAGGTCCCCATACATGCAGTCACAGTTACTACAACCTGTGGAGCAAGGTCTTATTTGTTGTAGGTGGAATATGAGTTTTAGGAACTTGTCAGTCAAGGAGAGATCAAGTGACTTTTTCTGGAAGAAATGAACAGTCTTACACAATTATGGAAGAGAAGGAGCTCTGGCTGTAAATCTACCTCTTTCTTGCACAGTTTTTGTTTTGTTTTGTTTTTGTTTTCCCATCAGTGAAACAGCAGAACTGCTTGGTTATTGAGGAAAGAAAGTTTTCCTCAATCAAGAATATAAAGAATTGAAAAATACAGGTTAGAACCTTACATAGCATGTAGTCTGTATCAACAGGCTGTATGAATGGCTTATTGTAGAAGCAGGACACTTGAAAGCAGAGCAGTAAGAAAGTGTAGCTTGACTAAGATCTGGTTAAAAAAGGAGTTGAATAATTGCTGCACATTGTAAATTATTTCAAGTGGAACATAAAAGACTCCTTCACCTTCATGGAAATGAAACTGCATTTCATATAAGCTCTGGGAGACTGATACCCAGAATCTGCCTTTAAGCTTGGAAGGGGTGACAGGGCGGAAATCTGAGATGAATTTGGGGGTTGTATAGCCCATATATATATATATACACACATATATATACATATATATATATATATGTATGTGTATATATATAGTGAATAGACTCTGAGAGACTATAGGTGAATCTTGATGAGACTCAAGAAAGAAGAAAAATTAGGAAAAAATGGAAAGAAATTTAAATTTAATCTTAACAGAAGTCTGCTACTTCAGTGTATTCTGATAGAATTTTTTTGTGGCCTCCTGCTTACCAAGCTGTATCTGGAAAACCAAGTCATGCTTAGAGAAGTCATCTGGAGTTCTGCTGAGATGAGTATATCTCTAATTCTGAGTAAAACATGTATTCAGATAAGCTGACAATATGGTGTTCCTTATTCTTAGATCTAGGTTTACAAACCTCCATTGCAACACCATTACAAGATTCATAGAATTGCCATATTTTCAACATGAAGTTGGCTTTTTTTTCTACAAGAAAGCTGATTGTAAAGTCACTGAAATATGACCTATTTCTAAGAGGGCATCTGCCTGTTCCTAATTCTGCAGATGAAATAATTGATCACACACTGCAAGTATTAACTGAAGAGGCAGCAAAATAAATACAAGCCAATAAAATTTGCTTATCTTCCAGCTGAACTGTAGCTGTGGAAGGTGACTGTGATATCCATTTTGGGTAATATAAGAAATAATACTGTCTTATATATATATATAAAATAATGCAATAAATTTGAAGGGTAGGAGGAGGAATTGATAAGACCCTTCTGTGAAACTTGAGGAAGACTGTAAGCACAACCAATATAGTACATTTGTTATTATTTATAGACTTTTATTTAAAGGTTTCTAGGTGGATGTGTTCCAAGACTTCTGTTGTCCTTAAAGAGTTCAGTCTGGCAGTCAGCAAGTGTGTGGTGATGATTCATCAGGTGTAGTGAGCTTGAATAAATTTTTGACAGATGCAATTAAGCTGTGCGTCTTAGCAACATTTGTCTTAGTTACAGGTCAATGTACTCTCCATTTGTTCAGGGCTTTCTCTTAAGTGACAAATGGTGCAAGACAGCTGTTTTGGAAATAGGACTCATTGAGTGTCAGAGGTGAGAAAACACTTTTTATTGTGTATAATGGAAAGGCTAACACCAGGGTCCACACAGTGGGAGCTTTAGAAAGCACTACCATTTTACACTATGTGGGAGACCTATAGGAAACCTTTTATTGTGGTGGGGGGAAATAATAAGTAATTCTTTTTCCCTTAGTCCTTGATCTCTGGTAATAGAGAATGAAAGAGGCATTCTTAGAGCATATGATCGTTTTGTCAGGAATTTATTTCCTCTTTTGCTTTGTCTGTATGCATGCTACCCACTGGGAGTTGTATAAAGCACATGACTTCATATCTCATGATGGCTTTCAAGTAGTCTTCTGTGCTCTTTTGTAACAGTCCTGCAGTCCAATATAAGTATGCAGAAGATGGCAAGGAACAGAGGAATGCATATCCTCTTGGAGGCTCTGTCTCAGTAGATATGTTCAGGAGTTAGCAGTTGATGGATTGATTTTAGTAATTTAGTAATTCCTTTTGGAGCCAGTGTAATGAGACCTGGTTCAAACAAAACATGATTTGGTGTTGATAATTAGAATTACTTAAAAGAACTTTCATTAAAATGCCAAGCCCGTAGGAACTGTATTCATTGGGAAAGAAAAAATGCCAGATGTTTCAAGTATAGTAGATGTTGAGGAGAGATTAATTAATAATTTGTGTGTGTATTTTCTATGACTAAATCTCGAAGACTGAGAAAAAGTGATTAAATCTGTTTATTAAGGGTGAGTGTAGAAAAGTTGTTGAAAAAGTGGTTAATGAGTTTTCACTGCACTGTTAATGAGTCACATAAGCATAGTGAATTCCAGCTTTTAAGGTGTCATTCACTGATTCCCACTATCTTGTTCGGTAGTCTTTAGTTATTTATCTAAAAATATGTATGTATTTATATCTGTGTGTGTATATATATATAATTTTTCTTTAATTTTATTTTTTTTATTTTTATTTTTTTAAATGTATATATGAAAACAGAGTAGAGCAGGCTGATAGATCTGGATTTGTAAAACAAAACAGTGCTAAAAGACTGACGAGGTGCTGGTCTGCACTGTCTGCTGAGGCTGCTTGTCAGTCTTTGTGGCTATAACCTGTGTTTGAGCAAGAGCAGTGACAGTGTAGGTGTGGTGTTTTCAGACAGGCACCTTGTGATGACTCTGCCCTGTTTGTCTGCAGACGTTTACTCAACGTGTACCTGGACAAAGCTGAGATTCTCATTCCTAGTGCAGTCCTTGTTACTCAAAAGCTGATGCCAAAGAGCCATCTCTGAGACAGACCAATTGCATTTTAACACAAAACTGCACATTAAGATGCTTAACTTCACTGCTTTTGGGGTGTTTTAATTTGAATTTTTCTTCTAGAATGTGAAGCATCCTCATTTCACGGTTGGCAGCTTTGTTTATTTTGTTAAATGTGGCATTTCCTCTTAGAGCTTTCACAGGCTGCTCAGCTCAAGGAACCTGCATGTTATGCCTTCTGAGCCTTGGATGCTGCTCTTCAGTATTACTTGTCTGTGGTGTTGTCTGTGTGAGTTAATTTATTTTTAGATGAATCAGCTTTAGATTTTGATTTTCTGGAATTTCTCCTTAATTCTGTTTAGAAATTGGCCCACCTTTCTCTTGATCCTTGTTTAAAATCAGTTGATGGAATGAGATGTGGAAATAGCCATGTGGAGGGTGGAGGTTTCTCTGGCATTTGGAAATTTGTTGAGGATACTGCTTCCTGCTGACTTTGAGCAAAATCTAAAATTGTTGAGACTCCACAACGGAGAACTCCATAGCCTCACAAGTATGCATAGGGAGATATTTGACTTAGTCTATTCTTTTGTTTCACACTTAAAAACCAAAGAGTCTGTTATCTGAAGTGTAAATATAATATCCATGGGGGGGGGGGAGGATGGGATTTAAAATAAGCGAAAGCAATTTAAAATGAAAAGTTAAGCAAAACCCTTTTTCTTATGGAATCACTGTGGGGTTGTACAACATGTATCTTTTTTTGTTGTTGTTTGTTTGGGCTTTTTCTTGGTGTTTTGCTTTGTTTTTGTTTTTTTTTCCCCCCTATTGTCAGTTTGCTTTGATTTTATGAACAGTAAGATTTTGGTAGAAATGCCTGTACTGAAGAATTGTGAATCTTTTGAAGCAGCATTTTCCTGCTGTTGCATTACTGTGATGCACAGCAGTAGAATTTAGATTAGATCTTCGTAGTGGTGACTGGAATTCTCAAAATGGAGAACATTCCAATGGGGTTAGTGTATTTCAACTCATAGAGCAGCTAATCCTGACCCTATTAATGTCATTGACAAAACCAAAGTGAACTTTGCCCAGCTGAGGATTTCATTTGAATGATTTCAGGTTTTGCTTTCTCTGTAAAGCTGTAGCTCTTTATTTTTGGGGCACTTGATGAAGTGACTTTGTCTGTGTTTGTTTGGGCCTGACTTTAAAAGCTGGTTTCTCACTTCTGTTACGTATCTTTGGTTGACTTTCCCATTCTGTTTTTTCTTCACTACTGAGTCCAAGTGTGTGTAAACAGGGAGGTGGCAGGAAATGGTTTACAAATGAAAATGAAATGAAAATGAATACCCCACACAAGTCCACCAGCTTCATTCACTTTGACAGCATCATGTCAGAGTTAAGAGTCGGAAGCTTCTCCAAAGGGATCTGCCTCTACCACGGAAGTTTCCAGCCCCACAAGGTATACTTAAAAAAAACAGACCAAAACAAATAACAATAAAACCTCACCAAAAAACCCAACCAAACCACCCAAACCCACAGACTCTGGGTTTTGTTTCTGTATGGTCAAACACCCTGGACCTTTCCAGGAGGAGTCCCTATTACCCAAATCTAACTATTTCAATGTCTTTAGAGTCTAAATGCTGAAAAAACCCATAACTAATAAATCTGTTGTTTCTTATGGCTCATGTTGTATCTGGACTTAAGTAATTTTAACATTGTGGTACCAGTTGAGGCTCTCTGGATGAGAGTAGGCTCTCCACTGTCCCAGAGGTTGTTTATAATAAACTACTTCAGTTTGCTTCTTGAGACTTGTTTAGAAAACTTTCCGTAGAAGTATACTGATAAATGGCATTCAGTGAGTTAAATGCAGTTGCCGGCTTTTATTATCAGAGGCACAATTAACTAGGAACAGTTGTGGGATGCCTGATTGTAACAGCATCTTCCATAATATACATGCTTGCTCTCTGCAAATGACACTTTTCTTCCTGAAAAGTGGCGTAACATTTCATAGCACTCATGTGATCTTAATGGGAGTACAGGACAAGTTGTCTTGGGGCAGTGCTTATAGTTAACCCTAAGATGTTTGGGCAAACACCTGGGCTGTACATCTACCCTGTAAACTTTAATTATACACCTGTGTAATTGTGAGAATTGTGATTCTGCTGTCACTTTGGCTTGAAGGCATTGTCATGCCTGCCATGACATGGCTTGATGGCCTTGTGCTCGGTCAGGATCTCATTGCACTGTGCTCCCTGCAAACATGTAGGGATGCTGAAGGATTTAGCATCTTGGTGGGCAAGATGGAAAGGAGCTATCCCTATACTCCTTTCAGAAGCAGGACTGTAAAAATGGTAGGCTTGAGTCAGGTCTAAGGGAAACTTGCAACTGGACCCAGCTCCAGGCTGAGGGTCAAGGCTGTGTGTCGCTTGCACAAACTCCTGCCTGGTTAAAATACACATTTCCTCCACATGTTGTTTCACTAGTTATTTGCTTTTCCATCTTGTTACATAGCTTCTAAAAGTACTCAGCCAGATGGGCTGTTTGATTTGCTGGATGTTTCACTCTTTTATGTTTAGTTAAGTCAATACATGTCAATTTTTCATCTGTAAAGGAGAGCTAAAACTCTCCTATTTAATACACTGCTGTAAGGATGAATTAGGAAGTTAGATTCTCTTTTGCTGTGTCAGGAAGAGAGTTAATATAGTTTAGAGAATAGAAAATAAGTATTTCAGATCCAATCTTTCCTTCCTTCCTCTCTTACTGTATTAAATATACTGTGTATCGGAAGTTTTGGCTCACACCTACCTTTTTAGGATGTAAGTAACACATTTTAAATGCATTACCTCTTTTGGATTGCACAGATTAACACCTGTATATTTCAACTTTCTCTGACCTTGTTTCATAAGTGTAAAGATGTTGGTCTTTGGAGGCAACTTATTAATATGAGTTAATTATTATAAGAGTGTTGGGCATGATGTGTGACTTGAGATCAGGAATCAGGCTGTAGTTCCCAAAGGGAAAAAACACAGTCTTGTGGTTAAGATCAAAGGCTGTAGATCTTGCATTCAGTCCTATCTTTGCACATCCTTCAGTATCCCAAAGTCATTTAAGCGAGGGAGCTTAAATTTCCCTGTCTAGCCTAGGTGTTGTAAGAATAAATTAATTGGCGGAGATGAGTCACTCGAAAATGCTCTGGGACTATGGGTTATTTAAAAGCCTGAATTTATCACTGAGGCCAGACTTTTCTAAAGGGCTCAGCTTGGCTTGTAAGCTCATGCCAGTAGTTGTCTTACCACTGTCATTTAGGATTTGTGTCACAGTTTTGCCTAGAAGCCCACATGGACATCAATAATGCATTACACAAAGGCTTATTATCCAAGAGTTCTTGCCCTGAAGTACTTGCAGTCAAGTCAGAGGCAATAAATGGATATGAAGAACATAAGAGAATGGAGAGAATGTGGCAGTGGAGTACATGCTCTGTCTGCTTATCTATCTATGTATCTATCTGTGTATCTGTCTTTTGACCTTTCTACCTGTTGAGATCCCCGATGCCAGGAGGAGGCAGTGAATATTTTTAACATTGTGATTGTAGCTTTAAAGCGTGAAGGAATCTCTATGGCATCATTTTAAATGAGTGTAAGCAGGAGAGGTAGAGGTTTCAGTAGCAAATTTCCTAGCAAGATCGTTGCCAAATTAGTGTGCAGAGACCAGTCTGTCTGTGCCCTGCAAGGTATATTTCTGCCCTAAATTGAATTATTTTAGCTGTCAGCAAATGCTTGATAATATAGTGATCTGTGCTTGGGAGATTCACTCTTTATATTAGTGTTGTATTGCATTCAGTGTTGAGGCTAGACAGAGCCACTCATCTTTACCTCATGGTCCCACGTGGACTCACTTAGCTTAGTCATGAGTGGGCAATTAAATAACTAGAGGGACCTTGTCAGCTCCAGACATTAATATAAATCTTGATGCTTGTAGTACATTTACATGGCTCCCCCAGGTCTATCTGGACTTATAATCATCTCTTTTATTCACAGATCTGCTGGGATATTGACTGCTCGCTTTTGCTTTGTAGCTCTCTGAATCAGGATTTGGCCCAGGTGATAACCAGCAGTAAGTTTTTCTGGCAGTCACTCAGTGAGTATAAACACTTGCCCACTTTGGTGTGCACAGGCATTGCCTCAAGTAATACTAAATACTTTACTGGGGAAACAGGGGCTCCTGCTTATCAGGCAGCAGATTGATTTTAATCTCCAATTTCTCTTGTTCAAATGGATTTTACCTTTAAATGGCTTGGAGATTTCAGTGCCTCATAGCTGATACAAGCCCTTCATTAAAAAGATCTGGTGATATTTTTATTTAGAAAGTGCACATATCTGCATCATAAAGCCCTGAATGATTAAGGGTCAGTGTGTCTGTTTCTCAAAGAGATTTCATTAAAAGTTTCTTCTTAGTTTCTTTACCCTACCCACCTGGAGATGCACTAAGGATATAAGTAGCAGAGTTGTGCCTGACAAAAGCAGGCATGATCCACTAGTTAAGATGGCTCATGTTATGTAAAAGCCTTTGCTGATGATCTTGTGGAAGTTCCATGACCTGAATGAGGCTAGGATTTTGATTTACCCTGAAGGAACATCTTACAGAAGGAAAGACAATCTGCAGACATGCTGGAAGAGAATAGCAAAAAGATGTTGTTTGTGCCCAGAAAATAGCAGTTTTCTGTATTCAGGTTGGTGAGCTACTGCCTGTCAACATCAGTAAAGTGTCTGTGAAATCACACAGAAGCAGAAAAGGGTGCATGGCTGAGGTCTGGTATTGGTTTTGGTTTTTTCTTCTGCAGCCTTAGAAATGCTTTATAGATCTCAAAGTTAGGCAGAACTCTTCCATTCACTGCTGTTTCAGGACTGTTGTATTACTATAAATAAATAAACTCTGTGGCATAATTTTATAAGTAATCTGTGCTGGGAGGTGGGGACTTGAGCCTTCATTCTTCCAATCAGATGCACGTTTTACTGGCTTTTACCAGAAAGATTGTCCAGCTGCTGCAGAGCCTTAAAGCAGATGTCACTTCTGGGACTTCTTCCCTCCTTTCCTCCTTTCCCTCCCTAGGTAGAGTTCACCAGAACAGCTGATAATGTTGCCAGGTACTTGCAGCTCTTGTATAGATGTGTTGTAAAATCCAAAATAAACTTAAGAGATAATGTTACCAGAATCAAATGTTGTCAGAGGCTGATGCCTCTCCTGCTATCTATAGGGAATTCAGCATGTCAGTATTTAGTTTAACAACAAGAGACATGGATGCTGTGACAAAGTTTTGTTAAGGTGACTTTTTCTATTACACAAAGTGATTGACATGGGTTTCATTGCTTCAGCTGATGAGTGTTGGTGCAGTGGCAGAAGCTGCCCACTTTGTATTTTCATTGATATTCTGTTTTTTGGTGTGTTTTAAGAACTGACTTATGTCAGTCTGCAGTCACTTACGGACCAGTTGATCAAGACAGTAAGGGACTGGATGGGCGATGGCAGCCAGGGCTTGGCAACCAGTATGTTTGTCAAATGCAGCTTTTGTCAGTATGTGGCTGGATATGCTCTTTGAGTGGCTGGCAGAACTATTCAGTATCACTTTGAACTCAGTTCTGTCCTTGTGTGTATGTGAACCATTCACAGTGAAAGTGGTGAGTTGTGTTTTTACACAACTGCAAAGGCAGGAATTAATTCAGTCTTGTGCTACAGCTGAGTGAGAGCTCTTGGTGAGAGAATCAAATGGCCTCAGTTGCTTAGTGTTTTATTACACTGTGAACTTGCTGTGCTGCTTGCCATCTTTCTTTCACCATCTTTCCCTTCTGTTCATTCCAGGTGAGTGCTAATACAAGTGCCACACAATCTGTTGGAGCTTTGGGGTAACTCAGAGAGAAACTGCAATGTTAGTTGAAGACAGAGCGTCAAAGGCTGGAAACACTCCCAGTTTATGAAAGATTTATGTGTGTGCCTGTTTGTGTGCATATAACCTGACTGGTTGATTTTTTTTTTTTTTAATTCAATTTCGATGATGAGCACAGAACATCTATTTCTGCTGCTGCAAAGACATATTTACTGCTGAAATTTGCTGTATGGTGACAGTCTCTCAGTAGTACGTTTCAGAGTATTGCTTTGCTGTTGGCTACGATCTTTCACGTCTTTGTTGTAACAACCACAGTAATACTATTTTCCCTTTTTGTCCATGGGTCCATTGTTCTTGAGGTCAGCTGCAACCTTGCCAGCAGGTCAGAAATACTCTGCCTTTAGGTGAAACATTAGATGGAAGGGAGGTTCCCAACACTGTGAACAGTCTGCCTTTAGTAGATGGATACAAATTAATGAAGCCTCTCCTTTTTTTCTTGCTCACACTTTTTATCCTTTCCTAAAGAAAGATTTATTGTCTGTATGCTGAATTGTTAGGCTCAGAGCTCCTTCTCGAGCACTGTTTTTGTCCTGCACAATTCTGAATCACAGGCAAGGAGGTGCATGCAGTGCAGACATTGCTGCACAGGAGGCTGTAGCCACTTGTCTCTCTCTGGAGAGGGAAGATTCAGTACTCACACTGCAGGTGGGAATCTGTATGAGATATTAATATTCAAGACTATACTTTGTATTTGTTTTATCATGCAAGTGCTTGGCTCCTGCTCCCTGGGACTCATCCATTTTCCCTCTTCATCTAAGCTTCAATATGGTCCTTACTCCCAGCTCTGGTTTCCTCTCATGAGCAGCCCTGTTAATGGCTGTAGAGGGTCTTGGCACTAAACAAGCCCAAGAATGTGTGGAGGGCAGGGACTTGATGTGTGCTGAAGCCCCAGTGCTATCCCCCCCAGCCTCTTTTTGTAAGGCATGATCTCAAGGGAAGGTGTTGTCATGCTAATGCTGGGTAAATGGAATTTTTGTGCCTGACCCATAAGGGAGTTGTCCCGTAATTCAACAGAGATGCAAATAAGTGATGTAAGTTATATTTAGACTGTGCAGGGAATATTTAATATAATTAATTAATGTGTAATGTAATTTGAAGAGCTAAAGATAGATTTCTGCCTTCTTCCTTCTGACAATTTACAGCAGAAGAGAGTTGGTTATCCACTGTCCTCAGAGTATTAGGCTTTGAATATTCATCTAGCCAATCTTCCTGATTGACTGAAAATCCCAGGTGGCTGCATATACAGTGCAATTCCTGCAGCAGGTTTCCTGAACTCTGATGCTGCCTGCCTTTACCTGCAGCTGAGTAGCCACTCGTCCTCCATCTCCACCAGAGGACCATGTGAGTGACTTCACATCAACAAAAGTTTAAGACACAAATTGTGTAATTTCTTCATATTTATGTAACTGAGTGCTCTTTTTCAGATACCTTGCCAGCAGGTTATCACGTGTTTATTGACAGCAGAGAATCAATGAGACTCAGGAAATATTCACTCTGATCAAGAGGCGCATATTCACAGGTGTGAAGGATTTACGTATGCACCTGTTTTCCCTAGGGCAACTTCTTCTGCCTCTTTGTCTAGATTATTATTTTTTGTTGCAAGCCTGTCTTTTTGCAGTGTGGCCCTACAGCTGGTGTCAGGCCACTTTCCCTTTAGCTGTGCTTTAGTCCCTGTGTCCTTGATCAGTTAGCAACTTTAGTGTACTTTCAACTTACTCTCCTGTCCCCATCCAATAAAGGCATTTTCTTACCAGTTTCCCTGCTGTTGCCTGACCAGTTGCAATTTCCTGCTCTCTTCTTTATTCCTAAGTTTTAGTTTGCTTTTTCTTCAATCATTGCTGCCCTGTTTAAAAGCTGCAAGCTTTTAAAACTGCTTGTCTTCATTCACCTGTTTGGCACTCTCCGTGGGTGGTGTTGGACTCCTTTCCCAGGTTCATGTGCTGCTTTCTCTGCTGTGGTGGTGGCAGAGAGAGATCAGAGGACTCCCATATGCATCTCCCGCCTTTGCAGTGTTGAGCTCCAGGTATGGCCCAGCCTGGAGCTCCTGTTGCAGAACATTCCACCCAGATCCTCAGCCTGGTGCAAGCTCTCGCTGCTGCTGGGCTTTCCATAGGTGCAAAGCTGCAGTATAGTAGCTGGGTTATTCAGGAGTGTGTAAATTAGTCATATTTGGATGTCTCCTGGCTGCACACTGTTCCCTCTTAAAAAGAAAAAAAAAACTGAAAAGCTTCACATAGGTAAGACGTGCTGATGCTTTCTGAGGCCGTGTGGAGCTCTGGGGTGCATTAGCACCTTTTCTTGTTAACACTGGAGTTCCTTGTCTCCCCCTGCCATTTGAAGATTGAGAACTTGAGACAGTAACTGGTGCTTAAAACCGTCTTTTTCACCTTTTTCAAAATAAGATGATGACATGATAGCAATTCTTTGAACAAGAAGGAAGATAATGTAAGGCTGAGTAGTGAAATCAATTGGTATTAGCCCAGTGGACGGATAACTTTGAAAACTATCCTAAAAGAAGAAAAAAGGCTGATCCCAGGGTGAAAAAAATAGAGAATTGCTCTTATCTGTGGTAACAGGCAGGAATTTCCTATGACCCCCTCCTTAGCCCATGCAAAGATGAAAGTTCAGAGATTCCAAGTAGAGATTTGCTAATGGCTATTGTGTGCCTTGGGGATGACAGGTCAGTTATCCAAGTTGCTGTTGGTTCTTGGGCTTGTGTAAGTTAAGGATCTTGATAGCACATTTCTTTCTGAGTGAGATGTAAATGACTGAAGAAGAATTTAATGGAAGGGCAGCTTCAACCAACCTGCATCCTCTCTTAGTGGCTGTGCACTGCAGTCAGGACTGCTGTTGCCATGGGATGTATCTTAGAAGAGCATCATCATCAAGCCATGACAGAGATTAAAAGGCCTTCTCAGACCAGCCAGTTTCTTGTTATAATAATCAAAAGCACTTTCCCCACTGTTTCCTCATCTGAGTGAACCAACAGTGACCCTTGGTGGTTAAAAAGGCTCAGTGCCTGCTGGTCTGTCATGCATAGCCTGGCCAACCTGAGTATATGTCTCCTGAGAATCTGAATAATGTGGGCATTTACTAAAGCATTGGGCATCTTATTTCACAACTGATCCGGCTGATGTTCTAGCCAGCCCACTTTGCATGGAATCTTAGTTTCTAAATGGAGGATTTGGGCAGGAAACTTAAATCTCACTCTTGGATTTCTGGGTGATCACTTTGATGTATAGATTATCCCATTGCTAATCTGACTGTAGATCCATAGCATTGTTGTGTTTGAAGGAAAGCACAGGCCTTCATTCCATGTAGAGTTTTGGGAAGAGATACCCTTTAAGGCCTATTTGAATTCATAAAGACTGGCTTGGTGAAATTTAGCATCAGGCCATAACCTGTCATTGGCCCTGATTTTCTTTATAGAAATCCCTTAGCTGCAAGAGACTTCCTTGTATCACTGTGCCTTGCTGTGACTATGACTGTACACTCACAGTGAGCTGTTATTCTGATGGATATAACTGAATGACAATGATAATGCTCTGTTTTTACAGTTCAGCAATCGTTTCCATTTGTTCTTGAACCTGGGCTTCAAAACAAAATTTAAGTACAGTCACCACCTGTTCATTTTTCAGCCAGACAATCTGCTTTTTAAAATCTTTTTAATAAAAAAACACCCCAGACCTCTTCAGGAGGAGTCAATTTGTTTTTCTGGCTGGCATCTGATTCCTGGCTCATTTTCTAGCCAAGTGGCATCTCCTCCTTCTCCTCCTCCTCTTTACAACTTCCCTTCCGGCTGCTCAGTGTAACACTTAGCACATGATGTGGCATCATTGGAAGCTGTGTTTAAACTATTTGAATTCAACCATAGTAGAGTGGGAGTGAAATTTTTAATTTGTTCCTACTCTTCAAAAACAAGTTGTTAGATGATATATATATAATATGTCTGTATATTAGTAGAGATTATACTAAATTTGAGGTAGAGGAATAGTTAAAAAAAAATAATTCTGCCTTTCAAACTGGTGGCCAAGTGAATTGTTTAGGAAAGCTCTCAAATGAGCTTGAAGAATAAGGACATTACTGCTTCATAATTTAGAGCTAGTTCTCGATTTTTTGTTTGCAACAGTGTTTTACACTTTGTTCTGAACTCTCTCTGCTGCATCTGACTATGGATGTTGGATCATGAAATAAAATTAGGAGTTTGAGGACTTTGTTGTCTAAGAGTTGCTTGTGTTGTTCCATAAAATACATGTGTACGTGTGGGTCCAATACAGGGGTCTGCAGAGACCTCCGAGGGTGTCCTGTATAATGTTTGAACTGGGATTTCCAAGTGGTCATTTGAAATTTATAATTTTGTTGGCCTTATTTTTTACATGAATTATATTCTTAGAATCTTGGCATCCATGGGGATGGAAAAGACCTTCAGGATCATAAGAGTCCAACATTTGACTAATCACCATCTTGTCAACTAAACCATAGCACTAAGAGCCACATCCAGTTGTTTGCTGAACACCTCTTCACACCCATGAGGAATGATGACTCCTTTGCTTCCCTAGGAAATCCATTCCAATGCTTGACCGTCCTTCCTGCAAAGAAATTCTTCCTGGTGTCTGACACGAGCCTCCCTTGTCACAGCTTGAGGCTGTGTCCTCCTGCCATGTTTTTGGTTGCCTGGGAGAAGAGGCTGACCCTCACCTTGCTATAGCCTCTTTTCAGGCAGTTGTAGAGGGATAAGGTCACCCCTGAGCCTCCTTTTCTTCAGGTTGAACAACCCCAGCTCCCTCAGCCGCAGTGGTATGAGTAGGAGCCACTTAATTTTCAAATCCATTTTATCTTGGAAATAATACTTAGGTCACAACTAAAATTGAACAGAGAATGGGTATTTCACTGGAAATTAAACAAGATAAAATTCTAGAAGCCTAAAGTGACATAAAAAGTTCTGTTCAGGTGCCCTATTTAGGCTTTTAGTGGTGTGAAGTGCTTTTATAGAGCAGTGCGTATGTTAATTGTAGAATGAATCCTTCATATTGATAGTAATGCCTGTTGTCTAAAAACACTTTACAAAGGTGATCGAGTCTTTTGCTCTAATTTTACTGAGAGATGTTTTATCCTAGGTCAAAAAGCATGTCTGATGGAGTGAGGACATGAGGTCCATTCCCACCAGAGTTTGTCACACTAAGGCCTCTCTCTGGGCCTCCGTGCTGTGCTGAGGACAGAGGACACGTACCAGCCCTCTCCTGGCATCCCAACCTGCTGGATCAGGAATTGCACACTGTATCAGTGCAATAACTTTCAATGGTGATCCCTACCAGCTAAAAAACATTAGAGCTCCCTAACCTCCTGCCTTGTGTGTGTAGTATTGAAAAAGCTTAAATTTATTTTGAAGATCTCAAGAACTGGTGAACCATAATCCTATTCAGTTCAGAAACTCAGGTCAGATGTGAGCTGGTGATGTGACATCTGTCAAAAGGGATGTTTCACTTTCAGCCATTTGCGCTCTAGAAATCACTCTGTGAATTTTAGCTTTCAAAGAGATAGGTAAATTATGAGACACACTAGCCTTGCAAGTCCACATACTGAGACAAGAACTTGTCATTTGGTCTCACATGGACAAGTTGATGTGTGGGCTTTCTTTAAATTCATAAAAGGGTGCCCTTGTAAGACTGTAGTCCTTGAGGGAGTTCCTGCACTTTCTCACCATCTTCAAACAGAATGTGCCTGGAAGAAATGTCAGTTAAACTGAAGCCCCTCCAGGGCAATGCTTTTGTTTATTACAAAGCACCGATGTATGAAATAACAGTGCTATAATCATCTGTAAATGAACCACGAACTAGGAGAACATCCACGAACATTTTATAATGAGATGTGTTCTCTAAAGTTGCGGTTGGCTGGAATAAATCAATAGCCCATGGAGTGCACTTTTATTTTAGTCCTAAATGTGCAAAAGGCGGTTTTAAGTGGCTCTGCTTTTGAGAGCTCAGACTTTAAAACTTCCTGACTCCAGCCATTTTCAATGCCTGAAATTGTGCTCTAAGTAAGTAGTAATAAATTTCCTGAAAATGTAGTAGGCCTTTCATCTTTATCTTCTGTGACTTATTCAAAGTGCGAAAATAATTACAACTCCATGTTTCAGGGAGCATTGTTCTCTGTGCCAATGTTTAATGACTTTTCAGTTAAGTACCATTCCCAGCTCATCACTTTTTAGCCATTTGTTGTTAGTCCAAGGTGCTTAAGGAGGAAGAAACAGAAGAACGAGATGAAGTAGAGGTAGCATCAAAGCTGATGTTGATGTTTCAGCACAAAGACTGGACAGTAGAAGAATTACGTTTTTTTTTGCTTTAGACATCTGTAAACAAGTTATGTCATCAAGGTTGTGGAAGCAAAGAATCTCCCAAATTCTCTTGTGACTGCTGTTCACTCACTCTTTAGCTGTCTTTGTGAATGAGTATCTTCCTACAAGCCTTCACGCTTTCCTGCTTACTGCGAGCTCCAGCTGCTCCTTTCCTCCATCCTGTGCCATCACACCACAAATTGCTTCCCAAAGCTGCCTTGGTCTCTGTTGATTCATCTGTTCCTTTCCCCATCTCACTGGAATACTGTCTTTCCATTTTGCACTTCTTTATTGCAATCCACCTTTGCCTAGCTCTAGTGAATCAATCCTTTGCTTTTGTTTGAAACTGCTAACACCACTTGCCCCACTCCAAATCCATTCTGTGTGCTGTGTACCAGGTTATGAAATGTCTTCAGTTCTAATGAACACTGTTTCAAAAATATGTTGCATTACTGTATTTAGTGAAACTAAAGGATCTCTTCTCATTTGCGTACTTAGGATCTGCCATTAATCAGTGGTGGTTCTCCCTTGATTGCTGAAGCCTTCTAGTCCTGTTAAGTTTAAGGGTGTCTGAGGTTTATGGAAAAGGTTGTGGAAAGCTGCTTCTTGTCGAAACAGAGCTCCCTGTACGGGATAGATTTGTTACTGCTGTATTCTAGCTGGGAAATGTAAGTCAGAGCAAGGTTGCTGATGACAGAAAAAATCAATTGATGACAGAGGAATTTATGGTCCATCACAGAAAACAGAATGGGACCAGTGATTTATATATTTAGTGTCTTTAATCAATATGAAAAAAATGAAGTGTGGCATTATACATAGGGCCCCTGGCAGTGAGTGATGATGATGTAATCTGTACATATCTGCCTTGTAGATGAGTCTTTCCTGGAAGGAAACTTGTGGACAGTGGGCAGCATTTTAAACATAAAGGTGGGTTTTAAAAGTTGTGTGTGTATGAATGGTGGTTTTATGACAAAATACCTTGACAATAAATATAAGCACATTTGAGTAGAAGATGGATTACCTGTTTCTCTCTTGGGTGATCCTGCTTTTGTTAGTTGTTGGCCATTGGTGAAAGCTGCTGTGTGGTTCCTGATTCATGGTAGTTTTGTCATTCCTGTGGCACAGAATGTCACCACTGAGACAGCACACCTAGGCGTTTAAGTGTGGACCAGAAAACAGAGGAGGTGGAAAATTTTTCCCCAACTTGCCATAAGAAAATTAAATTGCTCTGATGTCAGATGGGAAACGTGCCAGCCCATGGACACAGAATACAAATGAACTGGAGGAACTTGTTGGATGGAAGTCTGTGGGAAGATTGACGTCCTTTTGGGTCTGGACTGTGCAGACTGTGATGTGTTGTCATTGTGGAAGATTTTGGGATGAAACATTTCTCTTTGGGTAAAACTGCAGCATCACTTTCTATGTCCTCGGGTTTCTGTTCTGGTACATTGGTATCATACCCAGCTGTTGCACAGCAAGGGTTTGGGTTGGGAAGGAGTAGGAAAGGGGGCTTCTGTCCTCTTAGATGCCTGTCAACACCAAACATAAGATCTGCCGGCTAACTTAGCGTTTTTGCACTGTTACTGAATTGCAAATGGAGAAACATCTGCGATATTGTACCATACCAAGAATGGAAGGGATGAATTCACGTCTCCAGCTGCATGGTAGTCCTGATTTAATTTATCAAACCCATTTTTTGGGGGTAAAATATAGTATATTTAACCTGACTTTCCCTAAATCTGGGAAAATTTGGTATTTTTTGCTCATCTTTCTTTGTCCTCATTACCTGAGATGGAAGAGAAAGTAGGGAAAATTGTTAGGTATGGTGAGTGGAGATCACAATAAAATCATGTCCTGGGAATCACTCTAAAGTGTTAGGCAAAATCTAGACCTCATTTCCTCTGCTTAAAAGAGACAACACTTCTAAGTTTCACTGATACCTGCTGTTAGTAGCAGTTGGTAGTGATCTGGTATTTTATTTGTGAGAGAGAGAAGAGGGAATAGACCAATCACCTTCACTGAAAGGAAAAGCGGATGGTTTTGTTAAAATGGAACGATCTCAAAGAATAAGGGACATTTCAGTTGATGTCTTCACCTATTTTTGGGTTGTTTTCAACAGCAGTTTTGAAGTAATAGTGACAGCAAATTCCCTCTGAGCTTAGTCTGCAGTTTCTTGAGAGCTGCCCATATTCTTGAAGTGTCTTTAGCAGAGGTATTAAGTAGGTTAACACGTGTTGATACTTCAGTCTTCCAGATGCTCTGCTGGTGTGATTCAGTAGCAGGACTAATGTTTTACCTTGCCTTGTCTCTCACTGGACATGGGTAACAGTGAAACACCTTTACTAAGCAACAAGCAAAAGGCAGAGGCTGGTACTGGGTCAGCAAGTCAGGCCACAGGGCCAGTCAGTACCTTTTGGCTGTGACAAGCTCTCAGCATGGTTTGCTGCAGCAGCCAGAGCTTTGTCACACACATAAAACCAACACCTCGGGACCCTCCCCATGTACAGTTCCTGTACTCCCTGTATTTCCTGTGATGCCTTCAGTCTCCTGCTGTCTCCTGGGATTAGAGAGAAAAAACATGCTCCGCCCCTCTGGCATGAAATGGGACCTTTAACAGGGACCATTTCTAGTGCTGATGTGTAGCTTTATCATCATCAGTACAACTGAAGTTAAGAAGAGAAAGTGCTGCTTTTAATTCTTATTTTGCAACCAGTTTGAAGGTTTAGAACTTGTATGACAGACTTGAAATGTGGCTTCTGATAACAGAAATAGTGAGGACAGGTATCTGCTCCTTCTGTGTCCAGATTCGAGCTGGCTATGTATCCTCTTTCACGGAGCACTTTTTTCCTGAAGAGTGATTTCAGTTATTACTACTGTTAATGAGATACCTGCTAACTGTGGATCTGTCCCATCCCTTTCCAAAAAGTGCCTTTTGTGTATTGTACATGGAAAATACGGATGTGAGCTTGGAGATTCCAAAGGCTAACTCTGAGATGCCCCAACAGAGCTGATATTCTCAGCTTTGGACCACAGCAAATGGCCGAAATACCTGGAAAAATCTCCTCTGCATTCAAAATCAATGCAAATTTTATTAATACATTACATTTTGGGAAATCTAATCTTGCACACACTAGAGCAGACATTACTCTTGACACATTTGATGCGTCCTTGCACAAGTTCAGTGAGGAGAATGAGTGAACTTGTGGGTAGGCAAGCTGAGGTTCATATTTTACACTTCCATACACTGTGTTGTATGGAAAGATGCTCCCCTACTTGCTATTCTAAAGCTTTAATACAGTGGAGTGGACTTCCTTGGCTTCTACTTTCTCTACTAATTTAATAGAGGCAACTTCTGAATTGCCTTATCTTTTCAATAATGTTTGTAAAGTACTTAATCGACACATTTACAGTCACTATCTTCTTTGAATTTAAATATTCCCCACTCAGATAGTCACAGCTCAAAAGTCCTGCCCAAGGCAAAAGCATGCTATAAAAACCTAATGCAAGATAAATGGGCCCTCCTGGTTGCTGAGTGATGAGAGCTTGGATGTATTTGAATAGTTCACAGAGACTGCAATTTTCATTGTCTTTAGGCACCTCTTACAGATCTGTCATTCTCCTTTTTCTGTTGTTCTTTTTCATAGTTTCAATAGTTCAGAAAAAGTTAATGTGCACTTGCATAAGGTGAAGAAACTACTGAACATAAGGATTTGAGTTTCCCTAGGAGCTTTGACTGTGGTTGTTGTACACTTATGTGTGTGGTTTAGCAGCTGGTTTTGCAGCTGACGCCAGTTAGACTAACCTAGCTCCTGAGTGCAGGAGATAGGATAGCAAGGTAAGAATAGGTGTTGCACTCCTTTCTTTATAGTGAGAGTAGTCTTGGAGATAATTAATGGAAGTAGGCTGACTGCTCGAGTCCATGTAGCTCCTCAAATCTGCTGGGATGGGAAGGTAGACAAGGTTAGTGTTGGGAAGAGCCAGCTAATCAGTGCCTTCCAAGCAGTGGACAAGGGCATATACTTCATCTCTTTCTCCCCTTTAAATCTCAATTGATGCTAGTACTATTGGGGAAAGAGTTTTTAAATTTTTCATAAGTGGCTCCTTTACGTTTCTGTAAAAACTCTGAAGTTTCTAATTGCTAATCATTAGTGAAAAACACAACCAGTAATTTTAAATCCTAATAATCTTGCTTTCCCCAGACTCCTGTGTGCACAAAATAATCTGTTACAAAAACTGATGTGGTACCATTAACAGATATTTTTCATGCATTTTTTGGCTTTATTTGTAGCCTTTCACTTTCGTAGTGCACACGCGGGTGTTTTTGATGAAGCAGACAGCTGTCTTTGAACTGTTTGAAATAATTGAGCAGATGTATGGCTCTGCCACACATCAGCTCAGTGCAAGGCATCCCTCCTGTGCAGTATAAATCAGGAGACTTGAGGAGGAAATATACAGTGCTAGACTTCATTTCCTCATTTGTCTTTGCCACATTGTACCCCCCTGGGGGGGATAATATTTTGATGGGTGCATAAAGTACCATTAACTTTAACATTATCATCAATCATCATGACAAAGGAGGACAAGTAGTCTTTGTACCTGGTCTTGCCACTTGTTTAGTCATCAAACCTTTGGAAAATGAGTGTAAACACTTCTTTATTAAGGCTGTGGTTCTATGGTACAGTTTTTTTGACATGAATACCTATTTTAGCTGCTGCTGCTCTACCTTGCACCCGTAAGGCATAGCAGCATCTCTAGCTGTTGTTCTGTGCATGCTGCCACCTTTCTCAGGGCTCTGGCTTGGCTCACCTTTTTAGAGAAAATACTTTTACAGGGTGGCAGGGGCAGGTAGTAGGAAGGTTGTTGTGGGAGGTTTTTTTTGTGTGTGTGTGGGGGGGTTTTAAAAATTTTTTTGGAGCTTCCTCAGTTTCTTGATCCCATTTGTACCTTGCTTTGTGAAGAGCAGACCTGGCAACCCCTGGGAGGTGTGGGCCTGGGTAAGGGCAGATGTAGCTGTAGGCTGGCAGAAGAGGTGGTGTGGTTTTAAATTACCATTTTCAAAAAGTAGTGAACTAAAAGCTGATAAACTAAAGCCTAAATGAGTAACCAGTGTAAGTGTTGGTAGTGCTGCAGAACTGGGGATGTAGTCAGGATTATTTGTTGACAGCTTCTCTAATAGGCCTTTAATTTTCTCCCTTTATAAGATTTCCTGAGGGGGAGGAAAAAAATCATCAGGAGAAGTGCACAATAAAGGATGTAGGCCAGCACTGTCAGAGGAGTGCCAAATTCGGGGCTGCACTCCAGGTGAGAATTGAGGCAGCACCAGCCAATTTTTATCAAGTGATTTTCTCAACATTAGCCTTTCCTGATGACATAGGACAACACATTCTTCCAATATCTTCTCTTCTTGGTTTCAGAAAGTCTCTGCAGATGTATCAGATTATGTCTTTGCTTTTCAAAGCGATTCCTGTGCCTCACAGAGGGATAGATTATTCACTATCAGCATTAGGTTTTATTTTTTTTTTCATTTGGATTATAATCCTGCCTCTTCCTCAAGCATGGTTTTTCTCTCCATTGAAGTGGGGCAGTTGATGAGTGGATGATACTGCCTTGGTATTACTAAGTTGTTTCTTAGAGGCAATTTTCTTGCTCCTTGGGTGAATATGGTATGATGACAATCTTTAGTAGGAAATCAATATGTCATGCTTCACCAGATTTCTTCCTGGATGGCATCATTTTGTGCTCACTTATATTTTCAATATACACAAATGCTTAGAAGCCCATGCAGCAGAAAAAAGGACAACTATGGAAAGAAATGTCAGGCTTGTCATGCTGTTACTTTCTGCACACTTTTTCTTCCTCTCCCCTTTTTCCCTCTGTCCCTCCTTACCATGCTAATCAGCTAAGTTAATATTAATTCTTCAACAGTGAGTGTTGAAATATGTGAAATTGTTTCCTGCTGCCTTGTGTGTCTGGACAGTGCGTGACAACAGCTGAACAGGTTTTGAAATCTGGAGCACTGGGAATTGAGTACAACAACCTGATTCAAGGGAAATCTGCTAAGAATGAACACAGGTTGTAATCTGATGGCTTGGAATGGCATTTTCCATCTTGGCTGACTGCGTCCTTAAGAATTTACCCCAAATAGAGGAATGGGTCTGTGCCAGTTCAAAAAAAAGTCCAAGGGAGGGATTTTCATGCTCAAATGTGGGTGTTTTAGGCAGTAGAATTTCCACTTTGAGGTTCAGTATTTGTAACTCAACCTGCATAGGGCCTTATAGCCAGTGGTCTGTCTGGGCACGAATTTGAAGCAAATAATTCAGCACATGCAGACCATCATGTGCTGTCAGCATAAGGCACAACAGAGCATTTTGCTGTTGTGTATCAGTATAATCAGTCCTCCAATATCCAGCCTCCTTCCTGTATAGCACAATTTAATAGCAGAGAGGCATTTTCTTTCTCCATGAAGATTGGGAAGCAAAACATTGGCCTTGCTGGAGGTGCATGGGCAGTGATCACTGATGTGGGTATCTTTCTAGTCCTCTATGCATCTACACCAGGGGAAAGCTTGGCAAACATTTTGCCTGCATTGAGATTCCAAAGCAGACTCACAGCCATTGCAAATGGATGATCCCAGTCTCTGGCTGAGCTGGCAATGATTAATTGAAACCCTTGAGATACAGGTCTGAGCAGATGCAATTGACCTTAGGTGACACAGAAATGAAGCCTTATCTGCATCAAAGAGAGGGTTCAGCTCATCCTTGTCTGCTGTTATAAACAGCAGGAAAGGAGAAAGGCACAGAAACTAGCCCAGGTAAACTTTACCAAAAGAAGGCAGCTAGGAAGAAACCCGCAATGTATTTTTTGTTTAAATCCAGCACCCAGAATGCTGACAAACATTTAAGTTGTCCTGTGGCTGAAACGAGGAGGATTTTTGACTATTTTTCCTTCAAGTATCCTTTCCCAAGGATAGTCTTTGCTCTGTGCCTCTTTTTGTTTTGTCCTTTTTCAGTTTTCTTACCAACCACTGTCAGTGTTCCAGGTCCTGCTTGTACCTTATCTTTATTTACCCTCATGTGTTTAGGGTCTGCACACACACAGAGCAGTGGTTATTACCCAGATTACTGAGTTGGTCAGTTAGCCCTGGGCACTGCAGGCTGTCCTTTATTCACAGACAAGAAAGGAAAAACTTCCTTTTCAGTCACCTGCATGCCTGGGCTTTACCTCCCAAAAACTAGAGGGATTCTCACAAGTTTCCAGTTATGGGAATTGTCTCTTACTGCATGTGCTTGTATTTGGGCTAGCAACTTGACTTGGAGATAGTGAGCACAAGAATGAGGTAGAAAACACGAAGTGTCACTTTCCAGGCCAGAAGTATGTGTGGTACGTGCATGTGGACTCCTCCTCCAGTGGGCAGGCTGGGTTTGTGTCTTGGTTTGTGTGTGTATATGAAAGAAGCAGCTGTGTAGGAATTGCTGCAGTACCAGAGCTGGAATGCAGGTAGTTATACATAACAGTAACTTCAGACTTCTGGGTAGTTTCATTGCCTTGTAGAATCTTCCTGCAGACAGAAAATTTGGCTCAGGCATAAGGATTTTCAGGAATGTTCTTCTTTTTAATGTATGTGGTGGAAACTGTAATTTAATTTGTGTGGCCATCTTCCCTGTGGCTGTTGGAGATGGTTGCTTATTTCCCTGATAGCAGTGGCACAAGCAGTGCTTTCCAGCATTTCCTTTGGATTCCTGGCAAAGGCTGTCTGGGATAGTAGGTCATAGTGAAGTGAGGCTTTTCTTTTTTGCTCTAATCAGAAAAGGCTGTGCCTAGAGGCTTGCTTCAAACAGTAAGAGAGGGAAAGCAGAGGATAGAAATGGAATGTGAACATGACTGTGTTCAAAGTGGAAAATGTTAAAGGACAGGAGTGTCAGGAAGACACCGTTGTCCTCAATGGTTGATTGCTTTTCAGCTTGTGATCATGCAAAAGTACATCTCCCGTAACTGTAGCACTGTGTGCTTTCCAGCACCCTTCATCTGAAGAACTCATAGCCCTGTAAGCACAGATGAGTTAAATCTGTGGCAGTTCTGTGATGGAAGTGCAAACACCTCGGCTCTACAGATGGAAGAGAGGAAGAAAAGTTCAGGTGCTTACCCAGAATCAGTAAGACAGCAGCAAAGTCAGGATCTGAATAGGAGCTCTGGCTCCCAGTCGAGCATGCAGACAGTAATGAATCACACAGTGGCTATTAAGCTGAGCTCTGCCTTTCCTTATGTAGTTGAACAAATGAAACTGTTTTTTTCCTGAAGCATTGAGCACCCCATAGCTCCCCTGGAAACCTGCTGGAGCAGTGGTAGTTCTGCTGTTTTGCAAATCAGATTCTTGAGAAAAGAGTATTACACAGAAGAAACAGCCTCAAGAGGGAAGAGTACTGGCAAGATTTCTGAGGTCGTTTGGGGTGCATAGAGCAGCACAAGATCAAAGGTGAGCAGAAGAGATAGGAGATAAGGAAATGACTGGGATGAGAGTGAGAAGGACAAATGAGAAATACTGGAGAATGGTGGCGAGGACAGGTTTGATCTCAGAGCAGGAAATAGTAGGAAAGTATTTATGATTGGCACAAAAAAAATCCCTGCCTTTAAAGAAGTACAAAATTACGTAGTACAAGAGAGAAGAGTTTTAGAGAGGCAGTATAAGCCTGAAGATAGGAAGGCTACTTGAGAGCACAGAACCTTGCATTCCTTTTTCCTCCTCTCCCAGTGATGTACTAAATGTTGTGCCCTTCCTGTGTGATGGTGGTGTGATCTTGTCTGGGCCCTGCAGGTACTGATCTAATAAAGAAAAAACAGTAATTTCCCTTAGTGTGTAATAAGCAGATTGAAAAAGGAGGGGAAAGAGTAAGAGGTGGGTGAGGACTTTGTACCCCTGGTTATGGTCTTTATTCTTATAATCAAAACTTTACCCTGAAAGGGTTCCAGAAATGAGTCTTTGTCAGCTGATACAAATTTAAGTTTTATTCTTCATTCTTTCCCTTTTCCCCCTGTATAATAATATGTAGCAGATGTAAAAAGAGGACAGCATCATAGGGTTTAATGTCAGGGAAAATCAGGTAGTGACTGATTTCAGATTCTGTTTTTCCATGACCTGGGTAAGGCTGCATAAGCCTATCCTTTGTTAAGATTGTTGGAGAACTCTGGCTATGTTCTTATTACTACTATTGCTATTATTATTACTTTTACTAATAAAGTAAATAAATACATCTGTGTGAGAGAGAGAGAGAGAGACTGGGTCAATGTGTGTGGGGGTGCAGGAGGAACTGAAACCTGTGTTGTTTGTTCTGCTGGTGGGTCAGGATTAGGCTCTTGGGCAGTAATGGGAATCCTGAAGGAACCTCTTTTGAGGACTTGCTTTTGCAATGTGCACAGCATCACTCTGTCACTGGAAACTTACCACAAGGGTGGAAGTCCTGTGTTTCTGGTGCACTTTTAATAGATCCTCTTTCTTACAGTAGAGCTTCACTACCTGGGAGCCCCTTTGTGAGAATTACTTAATAAACAATATTCAAAAATGCATTCTCAATAGAAGTGTTTAAAAAGCATGTGGATGTGGCATTTGGGGATATAGGTTTAAAGGTGAACACAGTGGTGTGGCAGGTTAACAGTTGGACTCGCTGATCTTAGAGGCCTTTTCCAACCTTAATGATGCTATGAGAAGACAGCCTCAGGGGAGCAACTACAGTTCTGGCAATGCAAGAACACAAATCCAGTATTTTTACGTTGCCTCGGGTTTTCCCACACGGCCTTGAATAATTCAAATGGCCTCTCAATACCTCAGGTTCTCGGAAATGAGGAAAGTAGTACTACTTGACTTTGTGGATGTAGGCTGATAAAGGTATTGAAACTGTTGTGGTATCTAAAGGTAAAAGCTTTTATCTGAGACAGTAAATATGTCTGCCTGCTCCCAAGTTGCTTGGGAGTGTATGCCTTATTTAAGTTAGGCATGGAGGCTTTTATAAATCAGTCCCTTGCAACCTGTAGAAAATCCCAGCAAGGCAGCAGGAAGCTGCTGAGTGGCTCCCCACTGTTCAGTACTAGTGTTGATAAAAAGCCAAGGGGATTTCCTGCAGCACAATTTATTTTCTTGGCTCTTCACTTATGGTGGACATACAGCTTACTATTGCGGTTAATCCTGCCTTACTAGATGCATCGCGGAAAACAACTGCCAGCATCAGTGACGAATTGCAATGGAGCAGGAGGACCTGCTGATCATTTGGGTTAAAGATTGGGGGCTTCAAATGGCAGTTTATCCATACACCAATATTGAGAGTGCACCCCCAAGCATCCTCAATACATAGGGATGTACTTGTAGATGATCCTGAGTAACCCAGGATGTGGGGAGTAGGCATTTCTCCAGATCATTTGTAATTTTATCCTGGGGCTACCCTACCTCTGGCTTGCTTTAAGTCTGGATCTGAAAAGCACTGTGATTTATTGTGATTTTTTAGAGAGCCAACAAGAATTCCAACCTAATATTTCAAGGCACTGAAAAAGAATCCTTTGCCCTTATGAAATTAATTCGGAAAGCAAATTACCTTTCAGTTGACTACTTCTTTGCACAGCTCTGTTAAGTAGTTTATCTTCTTAAAGTATGGTCAGATGGGATTTTTAAAGTTCAGTTTCTTCCTAAAAAAAGGACATGACCCTGATTAGGGTTATCCCTGGGGAACGAACCTAGGAACTCTGGATCAAAAGGAACAAATCTGCATTGCTTATGCTGGTTGTGTATCTTTGAATGTCTGTGTATTATTCAGAGGCTTGCAAATGTCTGTGTTCGCCACACTCTGAAGAAGAATGAGGAGCCACAGTGGGGGAGTTTGTTTGTATCTCCAACTTGATTTCATGAGCTTGTATCAAACCTTCATCACCCTGGGTGCCCCCACTTTGTTGGTGGAGCAGATGCTGGCCTGAGCCCTTGGAGCTGGAAGTCAGGAAGTGTTTCTGTCTAAGCCAAAGCCTAGCTGGTGTGATGACAGTTCATTCCTTAGCCCTGACATGTTCTCTGACCACATGCAGAGGGTGCAGAACAGGAGAGCTGGACTTGGGAATGACAATGAGATCTTTTGAGCCTTGGAGTGGCAGAGGGTGCCGTGAAGAATCACAGTGCTTTCCAGCAGGATCAGAGATGCTCACTGCCGCTTAAGAACAGTTACGGATTAGTAGAATGCTAACTGGGTAAAAAACTGGCTGGATGGCCAGGCCCAGAGAGTGATGTTGAATGGAGTTACCTCCAGCTGGGGACTGGGCACTGAGGAAGAGAGTGCATGACTCCTGTAAGTGACAGTGGAGACTGCCAAGTAGTTCAGTTTTACGGGTGAATTGGGGAACATACCTGAACCTCATAATGATACAGAACGCATCTGTGTCCCTCACCACGGATTGGATATTTGCTCACTCAGCTTCTGCAGTGCTATCAGGAGCTCAGGCAGCCTTTGTGAGGAGATCAGGGAGCTCTGGAGGTACTGTAGGAAAGCAGAGCAGCACTGTGGTATATATAGGAAATTTGGATTTCCTGTGGCCAGGATTTCTGACTCTGCTGCAGATCTGTTGTGCCACCTTGGGCGGATCTCTCTATTCCCCTGAATGTTTCTTTTCTTTCTTGTTTATTCCTGTCATACTGCCAGGAGGGAACTGCATCGAGCCCTCTGTTGTACAGCACCAGGTTGTACAAGCAGCTGAGGTCTCCCAGCACATCCATCACACTAATAATGATAGGAAGGAGAGCACCCTTCAGAAATACTTCCTTACCTTTTAGTTATTAATACATTTTCTTTTCTCTCTTTTTTCATTCTATTTTTTTCTTGCTTGAAGGCAAAAATAAGTCAGCTATCTTTTGTTCCTTCTAAAACAAATGACTCCTGACAGGTCTGGAAATGTGGTTCCTGCAATTACTCCATACACACAGGGGCCATGCTGGCTCATTTTTACACCCACATAGCATAGCTCACTTTTCATTAGCTTGGCCTACATCTTTTGTTTGCAGTGATAGGCACATGAAAGTACAATAGGAATAGGGCTAGGGAAGAGAAGAGGGGAAGAGGATGCATTGTTGCCTGAAAATTGCTGTCTCAGTGTTTTAATAGTTGCATATGCAGAGCAGTATTTTTATTCTTTTTATTGCTTACCAGCAGTGCAAGAACTTATGTGGGTTCAGATGTACTGCGGTCTGGGTGGCTGCTTGTGCCACTCAGACAAGGTTGGTTTATGGTCTCGGCTGGCAGAGGAAGGGAGAAGGGCATGCAAGGGATTTTCCTATTGTTCACGAGGAAGAGTGTACCCTGGAGAAAGGAGCATGAGGCAGACACTGGGCCAGCCATCTCCTCCTCACTAGCCTTGTCCCTGGTCACGTTTGTTTCTGGGAATCTCCTCCAGCAGGAGCTGCTGTGTGCTGGGACTGATGGCTGTGGGGTGACAGGCAGGAGGAGAAGGTGGGGGATGTGCTGCTGTCCTTCAGCAGGGCTTGTCCTTGGCCAAGTGCATCAGGGTGTTTGTGTGAGAGCTGAAATGCAGTCAAGGCTGGTTAGATCAGCATTAGGCTAATTTTAAATCCCAGATAGGCTGCCAGTCTTGTTCTGCATAACTCCAGCCCTCCTGCTCCCTTTCATCTTGCCGCAGCTTCATCTTTCCCTTTCAGAGTTGTCCCCCAATTGCTCAGTGCAATTCCTGGGCGATTGGTTTTTGTCCCTAAGCCCATTAGTGTGTTTGCAGCTCATGTCCTGGAACTGTTTGCCCTTGTCAGATCTGTCCCTCTCACACAGCCAGCTACAGAGTCTGGCAGATCTAGGCCTCCTGCCAACGCTTTTGCGGTGCTGTGGTCTCTCACGCAAAAAGCCACTCTTGTCTGCAGCGGCACAGGCTGACAGATGTTTTGACTTCTGCTTTTGTCCCGGCTGGCTGTCTTGGAGACACAAAAGGCACACTGGAACTAGCACAGATGGGAGAGATGTCTGCAGAGATCTAGCAAAGGTCACGCAAAAACCATGAAAGGAAGGTATTAGTGCCGTGTTTATTCCGTCCCTACCTCCCTCTGCAGCTGGAGATGGTGCAGGGAGGAGCCATTCCTCGTGTGTCCGATCTGTCCTGGCTCTTCCTTCTATTGAAGGCTGTGTAAGCACATGTTTGCCATGCCTACATTTAAACAGAAATCCCAGGGTTTCAGGATTAGCAAGCAGCTCTGAGGAGCTGGGACTGTTCACGACTGTCCACATGGCTGCCCCAGAGCTTGAACACCGCTGCTTAGTAAGAGACTCTGGTTTAAGCTAAAAAGACTGTTTTGCAGGTAATTTTAGTTGAAGGAAAAAGACCAAACTCCAAACATCACTAACTAAAAGGGCTGTAATGACTTGTGTCTCCTGTGATTACAAGAGCATGTAGAACACACCCCAGAGAGCAGGGATTCAGTGTTGCTCCAGGATCATTGCCATAGCTCCTGCTGCTAAAATAACTCAAAGACAGTTTATCCAAAACCCTTTGGCCTAGTGAGTACAGGTGAGGTATTTTGGATTCTTGTTCTGATGTCATGGATAAGATCTGCTGTGTAGACGCATTCTTGTGTTACTGTCTTTGACCAAATAATTGCTGCCCAGAAAATCAACTTGATGGTGTTGGGGTTTTTTGTTTATTTTTGGTTTGTTTTATTGTTTTTTTTGGAAGCCTGCACCATGGTAAGAAAATGAATAGCAGTGTTCTGTGTGCAATGCCATGGATTATTTAAGGTGCTAATGCCCATTCAAAGCTGTTGGTTAATTGAACGTCACAGAGTTATAGGCCTGAGCTGCCAAATGTAAACAGGGTAATAGTTTTTATTTATTTCACAAGATGAAATTCTGATCATTGGTCATGTTTATTGACCGAATATCTCAGGGCTCAGTATTTTAACATTTTACATTTTACATTCACATTAAATTATTAACATTATGCTGAGGAAAAGAAAGATAGGTAGGAGTCTTGAAACACTAATGTGTTGTGACCTCATCATCCTTTTGTACTGATGGCATTTGTTTGTTGTCATCCTTGCACGAAAAGTATGTATTCAGCAGATGTCTCAGCAGCACTGAATTGTATCAGGTCCACTGCTCTTTGCTGGTCTTTATTCTTTAAAGTGGGAGACAAACGGTGCTTAAACCTTCGAATCAAGGAACAGTTTTCAGAAGTGCTTAAATGATTTAAGAGTGCGGTTCGCTTTGGCTTCTAGTCAGACTTTGTGCTCTTTAATCTTCTTAAGTTCTTTCTTTCCCTCCTCCAAGGGTTTGCTGAATCTGTCTCTCCTTAGCACTAACACGGCCCCTGTAACTCTTGTGTGAGTGGTGTCCAGCCTCCAATAGAGTGCCACATCAGCCTGGTGCAGGAGAAGAGCTCAGTGTCTCCAGCTTACAGTGGGGTGTTAATGCACAAGGGAGATGGAGTGAGTTGCCCCAAGCCAGACGGGGATTTTGAAGCATGGATACCCAAGTCCTATGCTGCTAAACCCTGAGCCTGATTGCTCGGCTTCTCTACAGCAGGGAGGTGTTGAGCATTCCCTGCTGGGCTTTGCTAAGGGCTTAGGCTCTTCCTGACATGGTCTGCTTGTCCAATGTACAAGTGTTTGCCAAAACTGCTGAGGTTTTGCTGTAAGCGGAAGAGTTGGAATCGAAACCTCCCAGGATTGCTCTCTGATGAATTACTCTGTGCTGAGAAAAAGAAGATAAGGAGCAGGCAGAGGAAAAGGCATTTAAATACAGTATCCTGCATATATCATTTGTTATTTCACTCATGATGCCTGACAGTGGAAGAGCATGCAAAGTACAGATTTGCTGGTGTTGGGTTTTTTCCCCAGGTATTCCTTTCATTAATGGTGGCTCTTTTGTAAGTTCATGTTTTGGTGGGCTTTGGATCACCTCTTCAGTCTCACCTATATGTACAGGGACATATAGTGTTTGGGACCTTTGAGCAAGGATGGGGATTGTAGGGGATTTAAGCAAGCAAAGATGTGAGCTTGAAAAGATACTGCTTTGAATTTTCTTAAAACATTGCTTCTTTGGAACGGGGTGATGATGGCTTCTCTTTGTTTGGAACAGCTGTAGCCTTGCATTTAGGAGAAGTGGGGTTTCTGGGGTAAATGCCCTTTTTGGGCAGAGTGAAAGCCTCAGCACTGGCCTAGGTTTTACGCCTGGTGTTTACTTTCTATAAACACTGTTTTTCTGCAGTCACTGCAGTTTGTGCTGTGAACAGGTTTCCCATGGGGGAAAGGATTGGAGGGTGCACAGGAACATTTTTTCAATTGAAATATTTTTAAAAAATGTTTAGAAAGAAATAATTCTGAGAGTTAGTTATTTATTGGAAGTTTTAAACAATGAGGACAGTGTCCAGCATTTTGGCTGTTGTGCGGTTTTTGGTTTTTTTTTTTAAGATTTTGTTTTCTGCTACTGTTTCTTTCTCTTTATATTGCTGAGTCCTTGGTTGTCCACAGTGTTTTGTGTAGGCTTAACAATGGTGTGTGTTTCAGGGACCATGTGTTTCAGTTATCTGGTCTGGGCTAATTGAACAGCTGTAGTCATCTGGCAGGTTGTGTTCCTGAAATGAAAAATATGGTTCTAATTTTTTTTTTGTTTATTTAAAAACCTGATTGGCAGTAAACGCTGTATATCTACCACATTCTAATTATGGACAGTGGCAAAACTAATAGAACAACAAAGTGTGTGTATATATTTTATTTTATTTAGAATACTTTTTGTCTTTTTTAGGTTGCTTTATTTCAAATTATCTAATTTACTCTCCAGAAATGATCAGAGAGCACTTGCATGCCAAATGTCAGCCCATCAGGTGGATTGGTGGTATCTCTGTTAAAATGGATTTAAGAAAGGACAAAAAACATCACAGGCAGAGGAGGAGGGGACAGAAAAAAGTGAGAAAGAGCAGAGGGAGCACCAGTGTCAGGGAAGGAGTAGATGCTCCATACTAGACAGGAGCAGCTACTTGCAGCCTGTGGACGACTCATGGAGGAGCTGATGGATGTTCCTGTGGTATCAGTACATCTGTGTGGGATGAAGAGGCTGAGCACAAACTTGCTGAGAAGGACTTGGTGGATGAAAAACTGAGTATGACCCAGCAACGTAATTTCCAGCTCAGGAAGACAGTCCTGTCCTGGGCTGCATCAAAAGAAGTGCTGGCCCTTCTTCTCTTATGAGACTCCACCTGGAGTTCTGCATCCAGATCTGTAGTCCTCTGTCTAGGAGAGTGTGGACCTGATGAAGTGGGTCCAGAGAAGGGACACAAAAATGATCTGAGGGCACCTTTTCTGTGAGGACAGGGTAAGAGAGTTTGGGCTGTTCAGCCTGGAGGAGAGAAGGCTCTGGGAGACTTTACCGCAGCCTTTCAATACCTAAAGTGCTTGTAAAGAAGAAGAGGGTAGACTACTTAGGGCCTGTAAGTAGTATTAGCATTTTTTTATTGTTTCTATTATCATTACAGGATTATCTTACCCCAATAGGACAGGGGCAAATGGTTTTAAATTAAAAGAGGATCGATGCAGACTAGATAAAAGGAAAAGTTTTTTTTGTGATGAGGGTGCTGAAACACTGGAAGAAGTTGCCCAGAGAGGTGGTGGATGCCCCATTCCTGAAAACATTCAGTCAGGGTCTGGTTGGATGGGGCTCTGAGCAACCTGGTCTAATTGAAGATGTCCCTTCCGTATTATGGGATGCTGGACTACATGATCTTTAAAGTCCCCTTCTGACCCAAATCATTCTATGATTCTATGACCATAGCTCCCAATTGCTGTGCTGCTTGGGGTGAGGGGTGGAGTCTTGAGAAAAGCAGTGAAGTTGAGCCTGGGAGAGGGCAGAGGAAAGATGGTATTTTAAGGTTTGTGGTTCTGTTTCACTTTACCGACGTCTGTTTTACTTTGCAATAAGTAATTTTCATCAAGTCATGTCTGTTTTGCCTGCTTTGCCTGCAACAGTAATTGATAAGCAATCTCCCTGTCTTTATCTCAACCCACAAGCTTTCGCATTCCTATTCTTACTCATTTCTCCATATCCTGCTGAGAAGAGAGAGCGAGTGAGGGCCTGGGAGGGTGTTTGGCTCTTACTCAAGGCTAACCCACCACAGTGAGCAGAAGGTTTAATGTCAAACTACGCAGGTCTCACACTTGAACAGTGCTGTGTGCTGCAGCTGCAGCTTAGCTGCCTCATTTAAATGACCAATGCAGCAGCTTGAGGCTCAGTGCTGGCTTCACACCTACACCTTCTTGGGTGTCCAGCATCCTAAGAGGGTTTTTAGTGAAAGCAGTGAAAGCAGCCTGCCTCTTCAGCCTTTTCCTCCTCACCACTAATATAAAGTACTTCTGACAATGTCTGAACCTGTTCACTTTTCCTTATAGTATCCTACCCTGTATGTGCAGATACTGTATTTCTTCCCGGGGTCTTATGCTGAATACAAAGGGGAGACTTGGGGGCTTTTGCACTAGCAAATAGGAGAGTTGCCAGCACTTGCTGGCTTAGTTGCAGTCAGAAGGGATGCATCTCTCAACCAGGTATTTAGGTAAGATGTTGTCATTGATACGAAGGAGGTAGAAGCTGCCCTCGGTTACTTGGAAACAGGAGTTGGGTTCCATAAAATATTGCTAATCTCAAGAGAATCAAATCAAACTAAATCATGAGGTTCTTAAAAAAAAAATTCTCAGAAGAATATATCTTGAGTTTAATTTCTCTTTTGACCTTTATGCTTTGTTGGCAGGAGTGGGAGGTCTACAGCGTGGCTGTGAGGGCACAAAAATGCATTCACCTTCATTCACTTTCCTGTGTGCTGAGACATTGACTCCTCCATTGTTCCTCTTTCACAGTTAAAGTAATCGCCACCCACCTTCCTTGTGAGTTCTTCCTCTCAGCCTTTGCACTTTTTCTCCTGTATGGCCCTTTGGTATGCAGAGTAAAAAATAATGCTGGAATAAAACTGAGAACATTATAGAAGTCAAAGAACAAGAAATGACAGAGCTTGAATGTGGTGGGCACATGTCTGTGTTAAGATGAAGAATACCTTTGTAAGTCCCTTGTGGAGAAAAAGTCGGATAATTATTGAGTATTTTGCTTCAGGGTCCTACACAGAACTCTGCTTAAATTAGCAGACATAAAAATAATAGAGCTGGAGGAGCTGCTCACTTCACATCCAGGACTCTTGCAATGTCCTGCAAGTGCTAAATGCTGTGATTGGTGAATTTTTTGTGAGAGCTGGCAGTGCTGTTACATCATCATACAAATTATGTTCTCTGTGCTTCCTACCATGCCTTCCAGCTGTGGCCCTGCAGGCAGGAGAAGGTAGCCATGTACATGATCCACATCCAAATTGACATTTTTTTTCTTGGTGAACTATATCGATTTTGCAAATATGCACTCATTTAATGCAGTGTGCTAATTATGAAAATGTTTATTTAACTGACTGTGTCCTTGTTGTTAATGCTTACAGTATGGATTGTGCTAGGAACTGGGTGACTTTTGACTTTGTATGTAAGCTATACATTAGGGCCATTGTAGGCTGGGTCTTTATTTTCTGGATGTTTCTGTTTTCCTCATGAAAATGTACTGATTTATTTGCTATACTGCAAATCAGACATCACCTCCCTGACTTAGACTCATGAATGGCTTCTGAGTTTGGATGCCCAATGGTTTAGTTGCCCATGTGTGGCAGCATGGCATGTCTGGTTGTTCCATAGCTGTCAGGAGTTTGGTGGATGCTGAACTCTGACCACGGCACTTGAAGTGACCAGATAGTTGCAAGCACCCCAGATGTTCTTGTGTGATGTGAACATTTGCTTGCCAAATATTGCAGGTGCTTTTGCAAGCCCCAAACACCTAGCACATGTATTTGTTTTGTGAATACTGAGGTTAAAAAAACCCCAAACCATTCCCAGCAAAAGATTTGTAGCTGGTTAAAGGAGAGAAAGAGCATAGCTGTTCAGATAACCAAGTGTAGTCAGCAATCTTGTTTTACTTGTAGCGGTGTTTGTGCCATTGACAAAGTGACAGTCCTGTCACAAGAAATGGTTTCTACTGAGTTCTCACCTAGGTGTGGTTGGGAGCCCAGAGTTACCAGCTGTCTGAGAGCAGCAAGGGCAGGAGCAGTTTCAAACTTAGCATTTAGGTGTTCCCATACTCTTCTGGAATGGCTGCTGTGCTTTTTAATGCTGTGGGATTGGCACATCATGAAGAACGTCAAGGTCATTTGTGTATTTGTGATTCTTTATGTGGTTTGGATTTTTAAAATTCTTTAATGCCCGCAAAATATAAAGAACTGTACAATTTGTTGAGTAGCACTGAAATTGAACTGAGTGTTATAAAGTGTTTGGGAAGGAAACCTAAAGTCTCTCAGTAGATGTACATATTCTGCTGCAGCCCTGAGTGCTGAATCCCATCACAGCAGGGCTCAGTTCATCAAAGTGGCATTCATGTCATCTGTCTCTATCTGTCTAAAATTAAAGCATCTAGGCCAGAAAGTGTTTCAGTCCAGCTATTTTGTGTGCCTGTTCTAGGGTGGATAAGTCATGCTCAGATGAAGTGTGTCTGCAGTGGCTGCAGGGTACATAGAGAACTAGTTGGGATGCTGTGTCTGGGTTCAGCCCTGGAGCAGCCCCCAGTCTGGGAGAGCTCGCAGCCTCATGGTGTCATTTAAGACAGCAGTTGTGTTGATAAAGTTTCTGCTCAGAGCAGCACTTGGGAACCTCCTTTACCCCTGAGCCGGCATGTTTTCTTGGAATCAGGCCTCCAGCTTTTACCAGATGTCCCCTTCGGGCTCCAGCTGTGTCAGCTAGGATGTCACTACCCGTCAGTGCTTTTCAGAGCCGGTGACGATCCCAGGGAGATCTGACAGCAGGGCAGTCTGCGGGAAGCTGAATCTATCCATTTGTTGTAAACAATTTAGAGCTTTTGGGTTGATCTGTCCTGATGGATTCTACCCAAAGCAGACCCAGCAGCACTTGCACAAACACTCCCACCAGCAGAGTGATGGCAGCAACCACTGGACAATAACTCCGGTGGCACTGCAGCTTGCAAAGGGAATAAGGGAATGTCTTTCTGCAATTTCAACAGAGGAGACAGGGAGTCTCAGCCTGGGTTCCATCCCCTGCACTGTGCAGTTCTCTAGCTTGTGTCTCACCTAAAGCCTGCAGTGATGTTCAAGCACTGTGTCTCAGCTGTGCATGTGTGATAGTGTTGACCGTGACGCATTCTGCCAAGCTGAGTCAGGTGAACATGAGGGAATGTGGTGTAATGGATACCAAGGAGCACTTCAGAAAGGACAGAGCTGAGAAGGATTGTGTCGCTCAGAGGCAGTGAGCACACGCACATAGCAAAGAGTTGGTTGTACCAGGGGAATTCGTGACAACAAATGAGTTTGCTATAGGTGTTAGCAGATGATTTCTGTGCTTGCATATATTCCTGCAGAGCCATTCTGTTTTCTCAGCCTTTACAGTCACAGATGTGGTGAGACTATAAACACTGTAATCTCGCTCCTTCTTAATTCAGAATTTGGACCGTTTCTCGCTCCATTAAATCTCACATTTAATTTTATTTTGAAGAGTTTTAGTCATAGGGACAGTATTGGGGACAGAAACGGTACATTTAGTTCTGCTGAATGGATAGGATATTAGATTGACAGTCCCTGTCAGTGTTTAATTGCAGATTAATGGGAGGTAATATGTCATTATGGCAGCTCAGTAGCACAAGTTTTGGAGCTGCACACGAAGTCCAGGCTTTCATTTCTTGTTAGAGGAGGCTACTCTGACCTGCCTTGCACAATTTCCTCTCTGTTCTCTTGTGGCAGAGAATAGGAATATTTACAGTTCAGGTACTTAATGACTCCAGGAATACGATGCAAGACCAAAGGTGTAATTTAAAGGGTATGAAGAGATGGGGAAGAACTGATACCATACAGGAATGACATAATTTCAACAATATACTACAAGGAATGAAGTATCTATGAAAAGCTTTATGCTGTGAAATGAGCAGCATTCTGCACAACATCTGCCAACAGATACAAAGGTATTATTTGTGTCCAAAATGAGTAGATCTGCTCAGCTTTACCAACCACACCATCAAGTCTAGGGAGGGAATGTATTCATGGGGTGGAAAATGAGGGCATTCCATAAATGGGTTATTGAAGTAAGATTCCCAGTTATTGCCTAGTTGAGCCTCTGTCAGCTGGTACTTTAATATACTTCATGTCTTGCAGCAGATGCCTTATGTTGAGCAGGTTGATTTGAAGCTATTCTTACTGAGGATCACCTTGAGACATTTACTTCCCTAAAAAGTACTTTAAAATATAAGCATCCCTCCTTATGTCTGCAGAAAAAATAATGCTATTTGGGAGTGGAATGGATTGTATTTTGGCCCTAGGGAAGGAGCTGAATAATGTGTTAGAAAGGACTTAATCACTTTAAGATTTAATAGATCTCCTTCAATTTGTCTTTCCTTGTAAGACAGCCTGACAGTGTTGCTGTGCAGGTACCAGGCACCTCCTCAAGAGTCACTTATTCTTGAACTCACAACTGACAGTCCTGCTTGTGCAGACTGTGCAGTGTGGAGTGTCATTAGGTAGAATGGATAAATTTTTTTTTTTTGGTGGGATAAGGAAAAGGTTCTTGTGTAGCAATGGGCAGAGAAAGTCTTTATGCCTGACTGGAGTCACATGGAGCAATGTTAACTGTCCTAGAAGGAAAGATATGGCTTGAAAACATCTGTGGCAAGCACAGGGCTGCTTCTTGCGTGATAGATTTCAAGGCAGCAGTTGTAATGCTAATTAAAGGAGAAGTGGGAGCCTGCAGTTGAGGAGTTTCAGATGTATGTGACAGATCTGCTGGGAATTTTATCTTGTGCTTTATGAAGTATGGCTACCATCATGTTTGTTTGTGACAGACCCTTTGTTTATGCTCCTGACTCTGGCATTTTACCTGTTTAACTATTTTGCGTGTCCAGTTGTTCTCTGCCGCTATAAAAGTGGGAACTGGCAGAGCTTAGCAGAATTTGCTCAGAGGATAGCAAGTCTGTTATTAAAGCTTCTGACCCAGATGGGCCAGGGATGCTTCTTTATGGAAACAACATGTCTCTTAATAATCTGATGTAGTTTGGCGTTCAAGGTCGCTGTATGTGAGAGTGTTTTGGACTTGTGAAGTGCTGTGTATTCCTGTGCAAAGAACAACCTTGCCATGCCCAAACCTCTGTGTCAGAGTAGCAGCCCAGGGAGAGCATCGCTACAGCTGCTATTGCTCCTTGTTCCTTACAGGTAAGAGAGGATGCAGCAGGAAAGTTTGGGCAGTGGAGTAGCCAGGCTCTTCCTCTTCTTCCTGTTGGCTTGTGTGTCTGAATCACATCTGGGGAGAGAATCATGAGCAAGGCATCAGCAGCAAGGGTCTGAATGCAGTAACACCGTCTGGGGGCAGAGGTGCGCCCTGCAGGGTCCAGGTGTGTTCCTTTGGGTCTTGCTGAGCTGGAAAGCAGGTGACGGTGTACAGCCACCTGGCAAAAGTTGCTGCCTCACTGGCCTGTGGACAGAGCAGTGTGAGTACTTCCTTATCTCCTCCAGGCACAATCAGGTTGCCTAGCTCAGGTCAATGATTTGTGTTGTTTTATATTAGCACTGATGATTTATTTTTCTTAAGTGTAAGAATGTGGTTTTGACAAAAAAGGAACTTTTCAGGGAACACTGTGGGGAACAGCCAGGAAGGAAGTGCAGTGAGTAGCTGAAAGGTGTGAAACTCTTTTAATGGTACATAGGGATCTAGGAAAAAAGTCTCGGATGGCCTCGGATTCATAACCCTCTGCCCTTTGCTCAGGACTTATTTGACAGTAATGGATGAACAAAATATTAGTGTATTTATGGTTTGCAGGAAGAAAAAGAATTCTTAGGCATAATAAATGTGTGGCTAATACCACAGAATGACCAGGCTACTTCAGAAGAGTGTTAAGATCCTAATAATGCCTTTGTTTAAAAGGCATTAAGCATTGAGATGCTATCTCAAGTCTAAAACTGGGGAAAGTATTTATCATTAGTACCATACTGCCAGATTTAGTAGTGTGAAAATAATGCAAACAGTCATCTGTAATGCAAATGTTGACATCTGATTAATAGAGAAAATAACACAAACAATTAATCCACAAGGGAGTAGATCATTATAAATGTAAATTAGATCATCAAAGGGTAAGCCACACAGAAATAAAACTATCCCAAAACATGATTAATTATTGAAATTCCAGTAAAAAAAGCATCTATAACAATAGAGTCCTTGGAAGACATGTCATGTGGTTCATCTAGATTCTGGACAGGGTTATTTTACAATAGAAAAATTGATTGGCTTCATTATAAATATGATGGGGACATCTATTCCATCCAAAATACAATTCTTTTTTTAGTGACAGAGCACAGTCTTAGCACTAAACTAATTTCTGATTTGCATAAGCCAAATTTTTGCTATAGAACATAGTTTGCTTGGATAATTCTGGAGATACCTGCTTGCATTTTTTTTCAGGGATAAGCATAGCTTTTACATAAATAATGTAATTGTACCTGCATATGATCTTAATCACCCCAAGATAAAATTTTAGAAGGAAGGCTGTCTTGCTGGTCAGGTCATAGAGATTTGTCAAAAATTAGTTTCTCTTCTTGCCCCTTAGAAAAATTTTCAGGTTACCTTGGGCAGAACACTTCATCTTTGCTGTGCTTTGTTCTCTACCTTGGTTTTGAATGTTTCAGCTTAATGATGTATAACATGAAATTATTTAAATGGTCTTCATTTCAAGTAATGCTCGAAATCTACCCTTGTAAAGTCCTGGTCACTTTTTTAAAAGCTCAGTTATTCTTTTCTAGCAAAGTAGGGCTTGCTGCTCTTCAAGCGCTGTTAAATGTTCAAGCGACTTCTGCTTTAAAGATATACAGTATTTTAGGACTGTTTGTAACATTAAAGACTAGCATTGTAATCTGCATCTTTTCTGAGGTTAAATGTTACGTTTTCCTATTATTAGAGACCTACTTAGGAACTTGGCAGTTTTCCCCCCTTTCTATTCACACTAGACTCAGTGCGCTTTACCGCAGCAGTTTAAGTGCATTTTGCATGGCATCATGGTGGTGTGCTGAACACCCTGCAGAACTGGCCTTGTGAGACACCTTGCTCCTTATGGAAGGCCAGCTGGGGTTTAGATACCAAAAGCAGCCAGATAGAAACTTTCTAACACAGTTTTGAGTGTTAGAAAACAGGCATTCTTTATTGCAGAGCATTGGTATTCAGACGATCCTTCCTCTAATTAATTGCATGCCCTGAGAGTTGGCTCAGCAGAGATTTTATCTTGTACACTGGTTACATATTCATTAGCTATCCCTGCTTACTTGATGTATGTAGATTACTTTATTTTGCATAGTCACACCCCTTATTGGAAGGCCTTATATGGCTCTTTGGCATACTCTTGACTTCTATTTTGTCAGTCTCATCTACTCCTCTTTATTTGATAAGAGTAAAATGTTGTTCTGTTCTACTGTTCTTATCAAGTTCCCCCTTTTCTTGTAACTAAGTTCCTTATGGGAACTAGTCTCTTACTGTTTTTCATTTTATAGCATAACGCATTACAACAAGCAAGCTAAAACACACATAGCAATTATTGTGCTGACAGTTATAAGCAGATGTTTTAAGCAAGTCCAGCTGGGTTACCAAGAAGTAAGTTTGGTCTAGATATCTTCAGATCCCCAGGAGGTGTCGTCTGGAGCTGTGTGTTGTAAAATTTGAGTTTGTTTCCAAATTTCCTGGGTATCTGTAGACATTCTGCCACATTGATTGCAAAACAAGACTTGAGCATCTTGGGTTTTTTGATTACCTGAGGAGATTTGGCCCTTTTAGTTCTGGCATAATGTATCTGTGATTCTATTCTGCCCAGTGTCAATGCAGTTGAAGTTGTCAGTGGGAGTTTGAAAGGTCCCCTCCACTTTGACTGGAGCAGATAGGTTCCCCAGTCTTTTAAGAAGACCCAGTCTCCTGGCTGGAACTCGTGCGCTGGTGCATCCAATCCCGTCAGTCTGGAGATCACCACTGCTCGCTGTAAATCCCATGAAGTTTTATGAAGAGAAATGGGGCAATTATTGAAGCTGACCCCTCGTTAGAGGTCTGTGTCTCCTCTGACGTGTGGTACGTGGTAGAGTTGACCATACAGCAACTCATAGGGGCTTATTTTGCTGGTGTCCCACAGTTGAATTCTGATTCGTAGTACAGCAACATGTAAGGCTCAGACTCCTGTCCTGGAGGTTTTCTGGCATATTTTACCCAATTGCAATTTATATAATTCATTCAGTCTAGTTTGCCACTAGCTTGTGGCCTATGAAGGAGTATGAAGATCCCAAGCTATTCCTTCCTAGGCTTTCTTAACCTATTGTACCTATACCTATTGTATTGTATCACTTCTGCATTAAAGTGGGAACTAATGACGTTCCCAAAGGTACCTCAGATCTAGTTATTATTTCATTCAACAGTATTTTAGTCACTTCCCTAGCCTGATTGGTGCAACAAGGAATGGTGTCTGGCCACCCAGAAAAGTTGTCCACCAGAACTAGGAGGTGTTAACAATCTCCTTTTCTGGGTAATTGAATGAAATTAATCAGCCAATATTCACCTGTAACATTTCTGGATTTCATTGCTCCTAGCACTTCTTTATTAGTTGTGTTAGAGCTGTTTCTTTTATAAACTCTAAATTGTTGTATACTTGATTGTACAATCTGAGCTGTTTAAAACCCAATTACGGATTTTTGTAAATGTTTCGAAAGTTTTCCAGTACTCTAATGAGTGGCTTTATGTTCACAATCCACAATTTCACGCAAGATTGGTTCTGGGGCTATTATTTGCCTGGTTGGAGTAACTGCCAAGCCTTGTGGATCAAATTTTGCTTCTATGGTTTCAATTAATTGACAGTCCCTAGCACTATACTCTGATTTTTCTGCTGGGAGAGGTATCTCTGGGAGGGGTATTAAAGATTCGTTTTCTAAAGTGCCTTTTTCTGCAGCCTCTTTGGGAGCCTTATTGGCTAAATGATTCCCCAGCTCCAGTTTGGTCTTACCTGCTTGGTGTGCACTGCAGTGCATAATAATAAAACTTCTGCTGGCTTCTGGATACTTTCGAGCAAATCCAAGGTTTGTTTTCCATTTTTGATCAATGTGCCCTGAGATGTCGAAAGTTCTCTTTCTTTCCAGATGGCTCTGTGTGCATGCACCACTCCAAAATTTTTGTATTTTGAATCAGTCCACATATTAACTCATTTTCCTGTGCTCAGTTCCAAAGCTCGAGTGAGTGCAATTACACACTGGAAGGAGTGCCCCTGATTCAATTACCTCATGGTGTGTAGTCACTGGATATCCAGACAGTAATTTTCTTTGGACAAAGCTGCTCCCATCAGTAAACAGTTCTCAATCAGGACTTGCCAAGGGTCTGTCTCCTCAGTTGGGTCTGCTGGAATACACTTCGTCTATAGTTGTAAGCAAACAAAGCAAAACATAGTCGTGCTCTGTTGTTCCTTCTACCTGTTGAGCAGATAAGAACACAGAGGGTTAATGATAGAAGTCGTTTCAATTGTCACATTGTCTCTCTCCAGCGACACTACCTGGTACTTCAGCATCTGGCTGGGAGAGAGCCAGTAGCCCCCTTTTTGCTCGAGTACCGACTGCACCATGTGTGGTGCAAAAAAATGACAATCCCAAATGACAATCCCAAAGTCAGTTTTCAAGCTTCCTGGATCAAAGAACAGTAGCTGCTGCTGCCCTCAGACAAGCAGACACCCTTGGCTGACATTTAATTGCTTTGAAAAGTAGCCCACAGCCCTCCTGTGCTCCCCAAGGAACTGCGACAGCACTCACAGTGCTGTGTAATGTCTTGCATAGGTAAAATAGTTCTAACAGGCACGTGGGTCTGGGAGCCCCAAAGCAGGGCCTGCATAAGGGCTTGCTTGAGCTGTAAACAGGCAGCCCATGAATCATCATTGCAGGCTATAAAGTCCTTCTGAGCTGTCTTCAAGAGCTTACATAGTGGCTTTACTAACAGCTCGCATTGCTAATCCACAGGAGACACCATCCCACCATCCCAAGAAATGTAAGTACTTACCGTTCGTGGCAGTGGGTGTTGGTAAATTGCTTTATTTTCTTTCCTGTTCCAGCCTCCTTTGTCCTTGGAGAGTTCTGAGTCCCAAGTGGGTTACTGTGGTCTGGAGTATTTCTGCTTTGTCTTTGGATTCTCTATATCCAGTTAGTCCCAGAAAAGTCTGCAAGGCCACAGTCTAATCCCAGCATTGCTGTTTAGTTTCAGTGGCTATCAGAATGTCACCTCCATACTGTAACAAGACTCCAACAGGGTTCTGATTTTTCCATTCCTCCACTTCTTTTGCCCATTGATTTCCAAATACGATGGGGCTATTTTTAAACCCCCGTGGGAGAACCATCCAAGTCAGTTGGCTTCTCCCTCTGTTTGGATTTTCCCATTGAAAAGCAAATAGCTCTTGAGTCTCAGTACTCAAAGGGATGCAGAAAAAGGCATCTTTCAAATCTAATACTGTAAACCATTTCAGTTTTTCACTCAAGGTTGCTAGTAAGGTGTAAGGATTTCCGGCTACTGGGTGAACATTTTCTACTGTCTTTTTTATGGCTCTAAGGTCCTGTACCAGCTGGTAAGCCTTTTCTTCAGTTTGCATTCTTAACTGGCAATATAGGGGTATTAAATTTGGATTCACATTCCTTCAATAGGCCATATTTTATAAATTTTTCCACAAGGGGTTATAACCCCTTATGACTTTCTATTTTCAAAGGGTATTGCTTTTGCCTTACCAGTCCTGCTGTAGGTTTCAATTTAATTCTTACAGGCTCTGCTCTTTTGGATCACCCAGGCACCTCTCCAGCCCAGACTGTCAGGATCACTGCATCCTCAAGTGATACTGGAAAATGTATCACGTCCAGTTTCAGAGACTGTAATTCAAAAATAGAGGCTTCCACATAATTAGGTTCTGGAATAATAACCAGTATTTTGTCATTTTAAAATTTGATTTCAGCATTCAGTTTTTCCAAAAATTCTCTCTCAAGGAGAGGCTTTGGCAAATTGGGTAGATGCAAAAACTGGTGAGTCATCCACTGTTTTCCTAATTTAAAGCAAATGGCTGAGTTTTGCGATTCCCTGTTGCACCAATGATTGTTAGAGACAAACTCAAGTTTCCTCTTGCTGTAAATATAAGTTACTAGCTCCTGTATCCACTAAAAATCCTACCTCCTCATTTACCTCCTCGTTCCCCAGCTTAGCTGTAAGCAGAGGTTTTGCCAGGGAAGAATCCTCCAGTCTGGCTCAGTTATTGTTGATGACAGCCACAGGCTGTCTACATCCTAGTCCCCTTCCTTTCCCTGGGGGCACCATTCCCCTAGAAATTCCTTCATTAGCTCCAACTACTTTTTGTTTAGTTATTTCTTGCTGGTTTTCTCTGTTCTGAAAAACTCCCCAAGTAGCATCTAACAGCTTCCCTAAATCATGCTGGTCTTGTTCCTGAGCCTGTTGTAATTTCCTTCTGATATCATCTGAGGGTTGCCCCACAAATATGGGGGCTAATTGAGTTTTTCCTTCCTCTGTTTCAGGATCAATATTAGTATATTTTCGAGCAGTTTCTTTCAGGCAATTTAAAAATGCACTGGGGGATTCCTTACCATCCTGCTTAATTTCAAGTAATTTTGACATATCGATAGCTTTTGGTATGGCATTTCTAATTCCATATAGTATCCATTGTTGATATCTATTTAATCTCTCTCTAAACATGGGCACAGTGGGGTCCCACTTGGGATCCACAGTGGGAAAATTAATGTCCAGTGTACCTGACAAGTTACCTGTCAAAATCTGCTCTTCCACAAACCTCCTACTGGTTATAACAACCATCTCTCTTTCTGTACTGTCAAACAACATTTCTAACATAGCATCTATATCCTTCCAGTCTGGATCGTGAAGTTTTATCAGCATTTCAAATGCTTTTGCCATTTTGTCTGGGTCATCTCGGTAGGTGCCAGCCATCAACTCCCAATTATTAAGGTCTGTTCTTGAAAATGGAACTTCTTCTGTAATTGGACCCTCCATAACAGCTGCCTGATGGAAGGCAGCTGCTCTCACATCTCTCTGTTTAGCAATAGTAGTCTCTGCAGCCAGACTAAAACCCTCTGTTCCTTGATACATCCTCTCTGTTTCTTCTGCCTTCTCCTCTGCTCCTCGAGACATCCTCCCTGTCCTCTCTATCTTCTCTTCTAGACCTGCTAAATCCACCTCTTTGCATGCCAGTTCTCTCCTAGTATCAGTCTCAGCAGCCTGGTTTTCTGATCCCCCATGCAGCCTGCAGTTAGGACTGAACATAGCATCTAAATCATCCTTCATACTGGGGAGATGTTTAGAACAGGTTTGTCCTATGCTGCACATAGAACAGCAATGTTTTAACCATTTTCCTTGATTGTCCTTTTCAAGAGCCAGCACAAAAGGGTCTGAGGGGACTGGATTCAAGCCACAATCTTTCTGCCATTCAGGATGATTCCGTAAAGTGAAAAACATATCAGCATACATAACCTCATCCCATTTCTGTTCCTGTCTTAAAAACAACATTAACTTTAACAGTGTATTGTAATTCAGGGTTCCATTTTGTGGCCACTTTTCTCCAGAGTCTAGTTGGTACAATGGCCACCGCTGATTACAGCACTTAATCAAATTCTCCCTGGTTGCTGGTCCCCCAGGGGGGCCTCCAATCTTTTTCCAATGTTGCAAAAGGCAACCGAGTGGGGATTTTTTCAGAATTCCCCTTTTGGATTGCCCACTGCCCATCGCTGAATAGCAGACCAAAAATGATACAAATGCAAATACAAAGCAACTATGGATTGGTAAAACCAAGGCAAATAGTGAATTCTGGAATATCAAATAACCCACCCAATGCTCTGGAAAAGCAACACGTATTTTATGGGCAGGATTCCCAAAAGAATGCCTTATTATCACATAGGATCTTCTTACCTGTGTCCCAGACTGGTCCGGGGATCTGTGGTCTTCTCCAGGAAAGTCCCGGTGCTGGCGTGAAGATCCAGAGATCCCTCGGATCCACGGGAGATCAGGCAGAGTGTTCCACTGGGAGTTGCCAAACGTGATACCGAAATCGGCCAGACAGAAACTTTCTAACACAGTTTGGAGTATTAGAAAGCAGGCATTCCTCCCTGCAGCGCTGGTCACTCGGAGCCTCGAGTGCGCCGGGCGTCGGGCAAGCAGAGCTTTTATCCTACACGCTGATTACACATTCATTAACTCTCCCCCTTACTTGATGTGTAGGGGTTACTTTATTTTACATAGTCACACCCTTTATCACAGGTCCTTAGGTGGTTCTTTGGGGCCTGTCTTCAATGTCTGGTGTCCTTTGTAGGGGGCTTTCCTCGACCCCCACTTTTGAGTAACTGCAGTATCATTGTTTTGCATAACTTCTACTGTGTCAGCCTTGCAGAGCTGAGCGGGCATCCTGATTGTGCTTTGCATGACTTTTGTTTCATTGACCTTATCTACTTCTCCAAGGCTACCTTGTTCCCTTTATTTGATAGGAGTAAACTGTTGTTCTATTCTGCTGCCCTTATCTTTTTGATATCTGTTGCTGGAATGAGTATTTGAAAGAGTGTCAGAGAGAAGAAAAATGGAGGAAGTAACTCTGGTACTGGCAAGCAAGGCCTGCGAGGCAGTCAGGAATTGTGGTGGGGTCCAGAAAGGGCTGACACGAAACATTTGTATACAGGACAGGTTGACAAGAATGTTGAAGCTGAAATAGAATCCAAACAACTTTGTCTTGCTGTTCAGTTTCTTTTTTTTTATTTTTATTTGAGGAGACAAGATTTTCTAAATATTATATTGTGAATAAATATTATTGAGGACATGCCATATCTTTCCTCACTTTCTCTTACAGTAAGGAACAGAACCCCAATCTGGGCTAGCTTCTGGGTTAGAAAGTGGCTCAGAACAAATTTTGTGTACTGCTCTCCTTAGATGTTTATATGCTTCTTTGTCTGTCCAGATCTTTGTCTAACCTTCTGTATATTCCACCTAGGACAGAGTCACAAGCCCTGGTTATGTCGGAAAATCACATCACCTCTCTTGAGCTCCAGCTTTTCTTTTGCTTTGGCACCTACTTTTCAATTCAGTTTTATTAGAGTCTTTTTTTTTTCTCTGCTTTGAAGGACAGGAGGTTGAAATCTCCGTGAAAGAATGGGCCTCCTTGGAGTCCCTTGGCTGTTAACCAGCACCAGATCTTGACTGGTTCCACACAGGATTGGCATCTCAACCATGGTTTGAAATTGTTATCCAGAAATTTTCCTTCACTGCAAGCCACAGTCAGTAGTTTTTATTGCTACTGAATATTATTTTCATCCCTGGCAGACTTAGACTTAGCTTTTGCAAATAGCACTAGAGTGCTGATGCTTGTGATGCAAATTTCTGTAGCTGAGAAGGCCACCTGATGGTAAAGGTTTCTGCTTCTTTCTTCAGTCAAATGGCTTTGAGGAATTTCTTAGAGGAACTTAGTTGGAATATTGTATTGGGTACCTTTTTGCTTTTGAGGTTCCAACAGCTAGATTTAAATGCTGTAGAACATATGTAGAAAACCCAGGAAATGAGAAACAAAAACCTGCCAATAAAAAGCACTTCTGCATTTTTATACTGTCATTATATCTTAAACCCCAGCTCTTCTGGTCTGATTCCTGTGTACAGCTCTCCTGTACAGGGAAAAAAAACCTCTGCTCTGACTACCCTTCCATTTTGTGCTCCTGAGCCTCTGGTGGTACCAACAAGTCACTTCTGTAAGCATCCAGGTTTTACTAGCAGCCTTTTTAGCCTGCAGTGGAAAGTGTCCCACCTGGTCCCCTTCAGCCTAAGGAAGGATGAGTGCAGTGCCTTGCCCTGAGGAGCTGTGAACGTAAAGGGTAGAAAATGTACTTTCCTGAGTTCCCTTAGGGCTGTACAGAGAACCCTGGAGGGATAAAGGCAGCTGAGAAGAAATGAATGTTGGTAAATGGTATTAAAAGCTAGCAGACAGGGAGACATATGATTGCAAGATACATAGGGCTGTTAAGTGAGGGAGACTGTGAACCCAATTTATGCCAGTGGCATGAGGAATGAAACAAGAAAGGTGGCACTCAGTAGGCTCCCTTGGCTCCTCATAAATTTTGAATTGTCTGCCTTTCCTTTTTTTAATATCCTGTAAAATGAAAAGCCAGGGTCATTAGAAGATGTGCTGGTGAAGGTGATGTGGGAGAAGAAATTTCTGTATTCTGGCCTTCATTTCTCTGATTGTCAATGATTTGTTAGTCAATTATCTGGCAATTGGATATATCTGTAGTTCGTTAAAGTGTAGATTATGTTTTTCAATTTATCTTGCCTGCATCTTTAGAACCACAGTTGCCATGACAATATTTTGGGTTCATTCCAATGAAGAAAAGGATTTTAATTTTTCAGCACCCTCTGAGCAGAATGGCACTTAAACTTCATATATTTCTATAATTTTAGTGGGAATGTAAAGAAGTTGCTGTTTAAAACAAACATCTGGGGGCCTGATAATTCCTGGAAATAACTTTAATTAAGGGGAAGAGGAGAAACAGAAGGAAAGGCAGCCCTTTGGTATTGGACTAGGACTTTTTTGTGTGGTGCAAAATGACCAAGTGCTCCCAGAGAGCAAAGAGTGCTAATGAGAAATTACCAGTGAGCTGTGAGCAATTGCTCTGCAGAGCAAGACTCATGAATTGGTCTGTTAAACTTTGTCAGTCCCTTCTCATTTCATCCTCAGCTGACTTGCAGCCCTCTAAAAAATGAGGTCTAGGCATATTTGCCATAGATTTTTCAAGTCGCTTGGGAGGGCCATAGCAGCTCTGCATGTTGTGTGCTGTGATCCATCCTTGTGGGAGGGTGCTAGGAGCATCAGCATCACATGTGGATTTCTTCTGCTTGTAAATAGGTTAAGGCTGTGTCTTGTGATCTGGTTGTAAGTTCTCTAGAGGTCAGCAGAGGATTTTGATAATTATCTTGGCCTTTCCATGAGATCCTTCACATCTGAAGTATGGGGGTTTTTTTGACCAATCCAATGTGATCCCTAAGAGTGGCCATTCTCTTTGGTGGCAATCCGAATTCCAGTTGGATGAAGTCTCAGCTTTTCATTGTCGTCTCTGTTCTTCACATGAGGTAACCTCTGTTTTTCAGGAGGATGTTTTTAAACTGTGTCTGTCTTCATAAACTTTCCAGGCATAGTTGGCTTTACAAGCTGGGAAAAAGGTATATTTAAAGGCATTATTTTAATAATTCCCAGACAAAATTTATTAACTTCAGTGAAGTGTCCTTAGGCAAGTACCTGAAGTGTCTTATATTCAAGAAAGACACACAGGTCAGCCTTCTTCCTCCTGTCTTTTGTGGATGCCATCCAGATGTGTACTTGTTAAAATGCTGTATGTGTACTTGGCTCTCAGTGAAGTGGGGTTGTCACCCTGTCCCCTACAATGTACGTATCAGTAGCAGTCACATATTGATACTGCTGGGAGTGGTGGGGAATAATGTACTGATTGATTTCTGAACCAGTTAAACTCATTTAGTGGAAGGGAGGGTGTTTCAAAGCTGGATATGTCAACCTTCTGAGTGTCATTTCTCTGGCATCACAACTTTTTGAAAACAAAAGCTATGTACTGTCTAGAGAGTTTTTTGTTGAACTTCTAATAACTTTGTGATCAGGTGCCGTGCAGGTAATTGGTCTGTGTGCAACCCAGAATGTTTCAACAGGAGCATGTACATGACCACCAGTTTGTTCTAATTAAATAATTGCTTTGATTAAGCTGAATGTAATTAATGCAAATTAGATAATAGAGAAAGCTAAGTGAGCAATTTAACTGCTGTGGGTTTGTTGCAGAATTTTCAATGATTTATTTTGTGGCAAAGAAGAAAGCATTGGAGAATATTGCTACTGAACAGCTCCAATGAAAAGGGATCATCTTGCAGTTTGCATGGCTGCATGTTAGACTTGTGCTGAAAGCTTTTTATACTTTTTTAAGGTGGTATGACAGGGTATAGTTAGAGCTGGGAGGGAGGAGGCTTTTTCTTTTTTTTTCTTACTTCCTATTCCTATTTTTCTCTTTTTCCTATTTTTCTCTTTTTCTTTTTCTTTTTTTCTTTTTCTTTTTTCTCTTTTTCTTTCTCTTTTTTTTTTTTCTTTTTCCTTTTTTCTCTCCCTCAAGGAGTTTTAAGGCTTAGAAAACTTGAATATGCTGACAAGGTTGTGTCATTGCCTGAAGTGGCCCAGCAGTGTCATGGCCCAAAGGGCAGTGATCCAGTGCTTGGAGATGAGGCAGATCTAAGGTCAGGCTGGGCTGTTGCAGTTCAGGTCAGGGAGGCAGAGGGCCAGGCAGAAGTTTGGGTGAACAAGGCAAGGCCCAAAGGTTTGAGCTTCATTGCAGCTCCATAGCAAATAAATGAGTTATTCCTGAGATATGTGAGAATGTCTTCTCACTTACCAGGGCTTTGGTTGTTATTGGCAGGGTTTTTTCCCCCCTTATTCTTTTTTTAAAATTTTATTCTAAGCACCTGAAATGCCAGCCTGAAATCAGAAAAACTTTATGAAAGCCAGGGAAATGACAAAACCTTTATTTGAATTTACCACAGTGTTTGTTAGTGCTCTGTCTTTGCAGGAAATAATGTGTTCATCTCTGGCATGGTACTGGAACAGCATTGGAAAATGTGCATTCAACCATGGGTTGAATTTTTCTGTGTTTTAAATGTTTCTGTCTAGTCCCAGAGCAAAGAAAGCCCAACTCAAACAGGCATAGCTGGGACAGGATGAAGTCTTGATCACCAATCATGCTGAACAGAGCCCAGCCAAAAAGGTGTCCCCAGGCACAAGCAGAAAGCATCAGAACTCTTCCATTTCAGTGCCTTGTATGTGAGGAATTCCCTGAAAACTGCTGCCAGCAGCAGTGCTGGATACTGGGAGACTGACAGTCAGTGGATTCCTGGTAATTTTGTCCTTGCCACTGCTGCTGTTAGGGATGAACCACAATAGTTTGGTTGTCAGTGGAAGCTAGAGAAGAGGGCAGGTGTGATGCTACACCAATTTCCTCCTTGTTCTCACCAGTATAACTGTCCCTGCTTTCAGAGGTCTGAAGTCACAGGCTGGAGTATAGAATTTACCTTCTTTGTCCTGTTATTTTAAATATCTTCTAAGAATCAGATAAGATCAAAGCCCCTCAAGTGTGCTTTAGATAAACAGCTTGCTCTTTGTAAGCAAAAGCAAAAGATTGAATTGCCTTGACATTTTATAATCTTTCTGATTTCACATGTTGAAGTTGAAATGCATTGCAAAAGACCCTTGTCATTTTTCTGAAGTCTGCTGGATCTCTGAGGATAGGATCCCCACTTCCATGTAGTCTGATTTCTGTATCTGGTCCTGCAACCTTCAGAATCCTGATGTAAGGTTTTGTTTTCCTCAGGACTGTGCTGGCTTCTGGACAGTTTAGGCATGCTTGCTGCTAAATTATATCCAATGAGAAGATATTAGAAGATAAAATATGGGTTTATTCTCTGGAATACCTTAGCTACATGAGTTGCTCGAGGGTGAAACTGGGTGACTTCTCATCTATCAGTACTGTCCTGTTCTCCATGGTACTGATCTCTGTTTGAGCTGCTGGAATTTATTATTTGGGGAATGAGCTTTCCCAGCCTTGGCTCTAATCTTATTTACTTGTGAACAATCTGTATACAGCATTGACACAAAAAATTTCTGTGCCAGGCTAATATGCAGTGCAAGGGATAACATATTTAGATGTCTGTGTTGGATTTGGGAGGCTGTGAAACTCATCATTCCTGCCTTTTCTTATCAAACAGTTGACTGCAGCATTCTGCTACCATGCAGCCTGTCAGGAGGAGAGGTATTTCTGTCAAGGGAAAGAAAGAAAATTCAGTCCTTTTCTCTTTCTGCTCTGTTGGTTCAGAAGATGCAGAGCAGAGAAATGTGATCCCTGAGGATTTCTGCAAATAGTGAGATGAGGATATATAGACAAGGCAAAAATCAGCTACAGGATGCCATGCATTGAGAAATTCCAGATTCAATTGACTTTTTATACCCTAGCCTTTAAACTGCCTTTTGGTAGAAGGCATTATAGATGATGCTGTGTTAAGGCAGCCGACAACACCATCAGGGCACTTCCATGGCCACAGCAGGGGTGAGGTGGGGTGTTGTCAATGAGCCATCAAATTCTTATGCCAAAATTACTCTTTAAATAATCACTTTTTCCACACAAATGTCAGAATTAGTGATTCTTTATTGGTGGTAGAGCATTTTGTCAATCATTTCTCCCTTAAAATGAAAACAATGCATTTAATAATGCTGAAAAGAAATGTTTCACAAAGGACTGGAAAATATACTGATTTTGAGTCCTGGTGAAAACAGAGCTTTCAGCGTGCTGCTATTTTTGAAAAAAAATGTTTTCTGACCAGGCTTCTTTTGGTAAGGAGTCTCACACATTAGGGAAGATGAGGAGGTAATGACTGTCTGTCTGCTGTGTCAGATGTGTCTGTGTGTGTGATGTGCTCCTTGCTGCTTAAAAACTTATTCTCAGGTGAGACCTACCTGTGAAGATTATGCTCATTAGAGCTTCTCTCCAGCTGCAAAGGCAAGGAATGTGGTTCACATGGCTGGTATTCAGGTATACTCTAATCTGCATTTGGAGACTTCCCCACTCCTTCCTGGCTGTCCTCAGCCGCTGACTCAGACCTGCTCTTAATCCCAAATTTCAGTCAAGGCTGAACCTTGTGTACCAAGGCAGGGAGGTCTTGAGTTATAGATGTTTTCCCTGCCAGGACACAGACTGCCCTGTTTGTAGCACTTAGGACATGATGAAAATATACTTTATTTAATCTAATCTGTTTAACATTGGCCATATTGCCAGTGCCCTTCAGATTTCTGGTTTGTGTTTGTGATACTTTTTTTCTTCCAACTGAAAACTGAGCTACTTGTGGAGTAGCTCAGCTGGAGTGGCTGCAGAAGAGCAAGGAATTGTTCTTTGTATGAGGCTTTTAAAGTAATTATTTATGATGTTAAGATGATTGGATATGTTTCAGTGTCAGCACTGGCTGTGCATTTTTAAGAATGCTGTTGAAACTTTCATACAAAAAATACACTATATATGTTCCTAGGATATTATTTTATTTGATTAAAGAAAGTTTTGGATGCAGTGCTGTTGAATAAACTTTCATTTAATCTTTCAGAACATCTATAGCACTTCCCTCCTTCCAGGACAGGCAGAATTTAAACAAACACCAAGCAAAGAAGGGGACAGAAACATTTTTTTGATGTTGCATCCCCTTAACTGGGACTAGTTAGGCTGGATGCATAATCACAAGCTCAGAAGCTTAAGTTTTTTGTTGAAGAGAGCTTCTGTGGCAGGAGTTTGAAAAATCTCAGTGTGATTCATGTGAAGTAAACATGAAGTTGCACTGGCCTTGAGCTTGTTCTGTGCAATAATGTGAGTTAACCTCAGTGAACAATCAGCAGCTGCAGTCTTGGGCTAGCAGAGCTTCCGGATTATGACTACAAAGTGACCTCAGGTTTTTTATGCTTTGAAAGTTAAATGAAAAAGTTGAAAGAAAAACTTTGTGGTCAATGTTTTGATGGGGTCAGTATGGTTTTAGACACTTTTAACAAAATGGATGCTGGAATTCCTTGTTACCTAGTTTTCTGGCAGATGTGAAAAAAATATGTTCATAAAAGAAAAAGATTAATGAAAAGGGAAGAAAGCTATTTTAGATTTTAATAATTATTTCTATTCTATTAATTTTATAATTAATTAAGATTTAGTTTTTAGTAATGTTGCCTATAGATGTGTTTCATTAGGTGAGCAGCAGAGCTTCTCTGCTTCAGGCAAAAGTTCAGAATTTATTTCTGGGCTATGTGCCTGGTCAGTTGTATCTTTATACATAGATCACTGTGCTAAAATATGGAAGGATTTACTGCAAAAGAGTTAAAGTTGTGGTGATCTTTAAAAGAGTTCACTAGGTCAAGCAAATTCTCTCTCTAAGATTGAAAATCAAGCTAGATCAAATGATACAGAAGACATACAAGCAGTTTCTTGGCTTGGAAACAAAGCAGAAACATTGTAGAAACAATTCCTCAACCTTTAAGTTTACTCAAATTTTCGTTGGTTTTGTTGCTTCTGCCATTTGAAACTGGAACAAATATTCTCTTCTTTCTAATAAGCTGGAAACAAAAATAGACACATTTGTCCTGATGAGGTCCTTTTCACTGCATATCACTCTCCCAAGATGATCCCCATGCATGCCTCACTTCTGTGAAGTTCTCTCTTAAAAAGCTGCTGGGGAATAGACTTTGGATGCATTTTCCCAGTTGTGAATAACCTGTTCCTGTGGTATGGATGCAATTTGGATAAAAGGGAAACACTGAGGGAGAGCAGATTTTGTACCTTGCATGGCACTTCAGGCTCCGTGCCTGACACACTAATGCTGTTCTAGGCAGCAGAAGTGTTCAGAAGTGGGTAAGGACACATTGATGCAATCAGTAGTTCATAGTCTCCTTTCCCATATAGAATCACTTACTTCCTGAAAGATCTTCTAGTGCTGTACTTGAATTGTTTAATTTATGCAATAGATTTTTTTTTTCTTTCTCGGTACGTCTCCTGTACTGAGTGTGTGCTTAAATGGGAAGGAATAGCCTTATTTCTTCTGACTGTCTAATCTAATTAATCTGTTTCATTTATTCAGTAATTAGACCATGCAGGTCTTTTTTTCACTCATGAAGTAGAAGACAGGAGTGCTGAACACCTGTGTTTGTTCCTGTGGAGTCTGTCTGGTTGAATAAAGGGCATCCTACAGTGTCATCCTCTTCACTTGAAACAGGTGTTTGAAGTTCACCTTTTTGAATGACTTTGAACCAAAGGCAGGGAAAGCCTACTGGGAAAAGAAGCATCAAACGCCTTGTAGGCCTTTTGAAAGAGTTAGATCTCCCTCTGATCTCACTGCTTTCAGTCAGGCTATTAGGTCTTTAAGCATCTCATCTTGGAGGATTAATCTGTACTCTTAATTGTCCATTCCTGATGGTTTCTGTCACTCCAAGTATACTAATTCTGCCTTAACAACTATGGAAATCAATGCATTGGTATAAAAACACTTGTTATTCTGTTTATAACATTCTTCACCTAAAAGTCTTCCCTTCAAAGCTTTTCAGCCAGTCCATAACTGGGGTGATAGGGGATGAGGAGCATGAGTAGAGCCATAGCACTTGGTAAATCATTTCTCCTCAAGTTCTCTGGGTTCCTGGAGTGAGGGAAATGTCACCATGTCACCTTTTTCCTGAAACCTGCTGGTAGCACACTGTCAGAGTGTTGATTCCCAGGCACTTTGCATTAGAAGAGGAACTAACATCTGCACTTGCCAAGTGTCCTGTGGGCTCTAGGAGACTTCATGTGCAGTTGGGAAGCCGTGCACATTTATGTGTGAGTCTTATCATGATTGAAGTGAAGAGCCACAAAGATGAGTAATGGAGAAGGGCTGAGATGAGAGAGCTGGGAGTCTTCAGGTTTTAGAGGAGAAGACTCAGGGGGAATCTTACCAATATCTATAAACAGCTGAAGGGAAGGTGCAAAGAAGATTGGAGAGAGGCTCTTTTTAGTGGTGCCCAGTGACAAGAACAGAAGCGTAGACTGAAACAGAGGAAATTCTGTCTGAACATCAGGAAAATACTCTTGCTGTGAGGGTGATTGAGCACTGGCACGGGCCACCCAGAGAGGCTGTGCAGCCTTGTGGTTGGAAATCTTTGAAAGTTGTCTGATACGATTCTGGGCAACGGGCTCTCAATGCCTCTGCTTGAACCAGATAGTTGGATTAGATATCCTCCAGGGCTCCCTTCCCACCTCAACCAGCCAGAGATTCTGTGAAGTTAAGTTTTATTACAGGGCATCACGTGGACATTGACCTTATTTGAGATGGAGGTTTGAATTTCCATCTGCCTTGTCTCATCCAGTGCTATGTGCAGTTACTTCATTCTTTTGTACAGTATGGTCCCACTAATGACACCTTTTGCTGTTCTACCGATGGTCCTCTTTTTTTTTTTTTTTTTTTTTTAATTTAATAAGTATAATAAAGTCTTTTCAATTTCTGTATGCATGAGATTTTGGAGAGACCTCTGCTTTCTTAAAAAGCTATAAATAAAAAATTAGTGTTTGTGGTTATTCAAAAAAAGATCAGAAGTATAACTTTCATTAAAAGTCAAAATAGTATGTAAGACAGAGATTCTAATGCTCTGTGTTTCATAAAAAATTTTGATTCCAGAAAGCTGATTTTTAATTTTACTTTTCAGTTTCTTGTATTTTCTGTTTTTCAACTAACTTCCCCCATCCCAGTAGTGGACTTATACATTATATATTCTGGATGTGTAGAATTTATTTACATGCCTTTTTTGAGTCTCAAGTCCATGAAGTGCTCCTATCTGTTCCAGTGTTTAATGGAATTCAGATTATGCAAAGAAGCTGATAATGCTTCCCTGTTCTAACAAAGTGCTGGAACGTGGGCCTAAGTGGAAACATGCTGTGTGTGATGTTCAGAAGTGCCCCTGGGAGAAAGGAGCTTAAATCCCATTGGGAGTGAAGAACATGATCCCACCAGCTTTAGGATGCTATGTCTCCCCCTTGCTCTGCTCCTGCTGCCATTGGTGGCTGTTGTCATTCTGATGACTTAAGGAGCCAAACTGTGGGTTTCGTGCACCATCCCTTTACACTCACACCTTGCCAGCTTTTTCTCTATTAGGTTTCAGTCTAGTGGTTTTAGCATAGTTAGTGGGGAGGTGTCTCTTTTGTCCTTCCCAAAGACATGGTTTAAAAGAGTTCTTTTCCTTGTGTTTTGTAAAAGACATGTAACTTCTGACACACGGGCTCTTGTTCTGCAGGTCCCCTGTCTGCTGGTTGCAGAGAGGCCACCGTGTCAACTGGGATCACATCAAGTGCTCTGAGCTCCCATTCCTCATCATCAGGTACGTGAATAGTTGTGATCAATTTATTGATTTGAAATAACCTTCTGAGTAGATAATTACATTTCAACTGTAGGCCTCTGTGAGTGGCTTTTTAGAGAGCAGAAATGACCATCTGCAGATAGTACAGTTAATATAATGGATCAGACTGGTACCAGGAGATGTTGCTTACTGCTGCTGTGGATTGTGTTTCCTGGTTTCCCCTGGGATTTGGTGGTTTGGAAAGACATTGTACTGGGCCCTTTGCATGAGGGGACTGAAATGGGAATTGAATTATTAGCCCAGGATCTTCTGTTTTTATTTACTGGCAAACTAACTTCTTATCATGTGGCTTTTGTTTTACCTCAATACTAAACACAACTGTATTCTTTCATACTCAGATCACAGTTTCTTTTTTTTTTTTTTTTTTAATGGCAAATGCTGATATGAGAATTCACTGTTTAAGAAAAGAAAATAAAAATAATAAATAAAAACCTGTGTACCAAAGTCATGCATGAAATCTGTCAATCTTCATTCTTACCTCCAAATACACGTTTTTTTTCACAGCCCGTGTATTTTGAACAGGAAGAAAACCAGGTCCAGTCCTTGAAATTATACTATAAAAACAGTGAAGGTGTAGAAGAACACACTGTAGGAAGGAAAGGACAGATAAACAGATTAAAAAAAGAAGTGCTGCAGCACCTGGCAGAGTTGCTGTACCTATATAGTTGATCACCCAGCAACAAATGGCTGAGAGACTGAGATATATTTGGGATAATCTCACAGTGCACAGTTCCTGAAGTAGGCAGAAAGGAAGATGATGATGCATTGGTGTTTATGTTCAGTCCTTTCTAAAGCCCTGTAGGGAAAAATATTTCTGAATCTTCTGGAAGACTAAAGCTAGAAATAAAATACTGTAATAACTTCCAAGTGGATATAGCTGAAGTGGTGAAGCTTTTCAATAGAGGCTCAGTCTTTCCCCTTTATTTTATTTAAATATTTCCTATTCTGATTTCCTTTAAACAGTTACAGGGGACACAGTGACCAGTCCCAACATGAGGAAAGTCAGATTTTGTTGGAAATCTGGAAAGAAAAATAATTTATGGCTTGCAGTTTAAGAGAAAATGCAGGTGATATCAAATAGCAAGTACTCACTGCAAGCTGCTAGAGACACTCAGAGAAACAATCACCGTTACATGGTGTCCCTTTTCACTGGGAATTTCAGGTGATTATTTAAGTCCATGTAGGTTTGTGGACTTCTGCAGCACATGTAAATTGAGGATTTTATCAAGGTCCATCGTGTGAAGTGGAACTGAAGTCCACTGATGTTAACCGGTATCAACTTTTGACTTGGTTAACCTCACACCCTGAAAGGGTGGTGTTTCTTAGGGATTTTTACATTCCTTGATTTTCACTAATCCTTCTCCTCCTGCTCTGACACCTCTGGGTTTTGAATTGCTTTGGTTTTATGGTGTTTGGGGTCTGTTTGTTTCTTTATTTTGGCTGTGTGGGTTCCCCCCCTTTAATGTATTTGATTTTGATGTGTATCTTTGAATCTATGACTTCCATATTTATTAGTGGAAATAAGATCTGTTCTAGATTATTAACCTTACCCTGTGACAGTCAAATTGAATGAATAAAATCTCAGTGATTTATGCTAGGAAATAACTCTTTTTGTTATTTTTTTCTCCCTTCTGTGAAAGGAGAAAAAAAATTTTGTCTGTGAAAACTATGTTGTTACACAAGCCCCTCAGAAGGCCTATTCTGCCCATGTAGGTTTTGCAATTAAATGGAGCAGGTAGTGTAGTTGTTGGTAGTGTGGCCATAGTTTGCCCACTAATATAGTCTTTAATTGGATTAAGGTTTTTGGTTTATTTACTGAATTAATGTGTCAAAACTGGAATGACTTTGCTTTCAACTCTCAAACTGAATTACAGGTTTAGGCCAAGGAGATGCAGCAAACATAAACCTTCAGCAGTTGGACTGGCCCAATTTTATGCATTGTTAGTGATTTTGATGGTTTTGTATTGTTATATATTTAACTCAGCAGAGCTTCCAGGCAAGGTTTGAAGAAGACTGTGAGGCTTCTTTGTTTTCTTTGTTACTGTAAGTATTCACACAGGATGACTGTGTGATTTGGAGGATACAGTTCTTAAGACCATGTTTACTTTCGCATCCTTACAGCATTGTGCACAGCACTGCTGTATAAAGTGTGCAGAAAAAAAAAAAAGAAAAATCTGTTTCTCTGCAGAAATTTCTTATATTGAGTCTTTAAGGTGGTCTTTACAGACTGAGGACAAGCACTTTTTTTCTGGGTAAACGTGGTGAGTGAGTGGTGGGGGCATCTGTTTGGACTGACAGTGAATATGTTTGATTATGTATATAGTAAGTGTTTATACTTCATACAAAAGAAATGTGAGTCTCCCAGGTAGTATTTCACCATGGAAATCAGGTAGTGTGAATTGTTATCTCAAGTGTGCTGTCAGTGGGAGGTGAGATTTAACCAGAACAGTCGCTGCTGCTGTACAGACAAGGAGCTGACCTTGTGGAAAAGTGGCACACCGTGGTGTTCCTTTTGCTGACACAGAGGGGGGGGAAAGGCTGCCTGTGTCAGTGTAGTACTTGCACACAGACAAGGAGTCTAGACTAGAAGCTGTCAGGTTTTGGATTGTGAGGGATTTAAAAGAATCTTTGTGCCATGAAAAGGCTTTCTACCTGCATGCCTGGTGTTAGCAGTGGAGTTGTTGTGGAGAGGAATAATGCTTCACTTTCCCCGCCAGTGTTTGTTTTTCTTTAGCTCGTCCTGCTTCTTGCCTCAGTGCTGACAAGGAGGCTGGTTTGCCATACTAAACACCTTAAGGCTGACAGGATGGAGAAAACCTACAGGCTCCTTTGACAGTGGTAATCAATAAGAAATGAAAAAAATCTCACTCTGAGAAGCCCTTTTCCAGCTATAAATGGCAACAGAAGTCCTGAAGGTGAAACTCTGATTTTTAGCCCAAGCTGTGAACACAAAGGACCAGGAATCTGAGACCAGGGAAAAGATTTGCAAACCAAGAATTTCTTGCTGCTCATCTGTGTGCACCTCAACCAAGGGGAGAACTGCATTGTACCAGACAGTCTTCAAAAATGCCTTCCTCAGCCCATGAGCTGGGGCTTTGCTTATTGCATCCCCCAGGGCTTACAGAATTGTTAAGCTTGGAAAAGACCTTTGTGATCATCTAGTCCAACCATTAACCTGGCACCATGTTCACCACTAGACCATGTCTCTTGGGGTGCCTCATCCCCACATTTTTTGAGACTTACAGGGATGATGATTGCATCACTTCACTGGGCAGCCTATTCCAATGTCTGACCACCCTTTAAGTCAAGAAGTTTTTCCTAATATCTAATCTAAAGTTCCTGGTGCAACTTTTGGCCATTTCCTCTCATCCTGTCATTTATTACCTACCACTCACCACCACCTCTGGGCCCAGCCACCCAGTCAGGTTTTTACCCAGTGAGCAATGCACCCACCCAAAGCCATGAGCAGCCAGCTTCTCCAGGACAATTTCTTCAGGAAACAGTGTCAAAGGCTTTACTAAAGTTCACATAGACACATCTACAGCCTTGCCATCATCCACTACACAGATCACCTTCTCATTGAAGGAGATCGGGTTGGTCAAGCAGCAGCTGCCTTTCAGAAAGCCATCCTGGCCAGGCCAGATCCCCTGGTTGTCCAGTACATGCCACATGCTGGCACTCAGGACAATCTGCTCCGTGACCTTCCCTGGCACCAAGGTCAGGCTGGCAGGTCTGGTAGTTCCCCAACCCTCCTTTTGACCCTTCCTGTAGGGGGGCAGTACAGTTGCTGACTTCAGCCAGCTGAGAACCCCCAGCTCACCAGGACAGCTGGAATGATGAAAGAGGCCTGGCAAACTCTTCCACCAGCTCCCTCAGTGCCCTTTGGTGAATCCTATCAAAGCCTATAGACTTGTGTATGTCTAGATGTGTAGTGGGTCACTGACCATTTTCTCCTGGATTATGAGAGCTTCATTCTGCTCCCCATCTCTGCCTTCCAGCTCAGAGGGCTGGGTACCCTGAAGATAACTGGTATTACAAAATATTTGCTGCAAGAGCTTTCATTACTGTACTGCAAGCTTCTCCAAAGTTCCCACTTGCCTTATGAGAGATGGTGAATTTTGCCAACTCTTGTGAGAGCCACTGGAAAATGAGGAAACTTAATCAAACTAGGCAGAATTAGTTTTTTAACCTAGCAGGTCTGGTTTATTTTTAAAAATAAGTAAGTAATTTCTATGGAAAAAAATAATTTTTTTTTTCTTTCCAAATAGATTTAATTGCCAGCAAGTCACATTGAAAATGGCAATAACAACTTGTAATTATAAATGGGGATAGACAGAAATTCCCAGAGCACCCGGTTAATCAAAAAATAGAGGCTGAAGAGTGCAGTATTTTTCATGCTGTATTATAGTGATAATGGCAAGTCATTCAGAGAGCACAATAGGAAAATTTAGGTCTAGCTGATATATTCTTGTTTTGTGACGCTTAGTAATTGTTAATATGGGCTCTTACTGTCGTCTTTGTTTTGGAGAAAGAAATGCAAGCAAATAAATATGTCTGTATCCCATATTGCTGTTTTACTCACAACTTAGCTGCTTATTTGGTTGATATGAAGTTTTTATTCCCTTTATGTTAGTTGTGCAGCTAGGGAATTTGGTGGTAATAAAAACACAGAGCTCTTGCAGCATGCTTTGTGCTGATACATCTCAATATTTCACAAAGTACGTGATAACCTTGCGCTACAGATATGTATCAGGGAAAGCAGTTTTCCCCCATGGTCATTTAGCTGGCAGGAGAACTGGGATAAGGGTCTCTGGCCTTGAGTCTCAGCACAGGGCTCCCTCTGTCTGCAGCCTCTGCTTTGGTTTTTTCATAAAACTGTTAGTGGTATCATTCCTCCTAAGGATGTGGGGAAGGTTTTAGATACTACGCAGGTATCTTCCTGTCAGCACTAAATTAATTTTAAAGGGGAGATACAGAAATAGCACATCCTTTTATATTAGATATCATATGTCCTCTGGAATCATCTTTGCCAAATGCTATTAATGGCTACTCAAGAGATTCATTCTATTATCTTGACTAGCTTATTTCTAAAGTAGTTTGACATTTTATTTGTCTGACTTATCTGTTGTTGTAGGGAGATACTGGTTTATTACCCTTTAGAAGGCTGAAATGTTAACCAGGAAATATGGGAGCTCCTTTCATATTTTTTTACTATGAAATATGAACTCACAGACTGGAATGTTAGCTCTGCAGTAAAGGAGAAATCTGGCCTTGTGCTCAAGAGGTTTGGGTTTGACTACAAACAGTATCCCAGGCTCTCTGTGGTAAGCTGCTTATTCTTCAATCCTACAAAGCAGTTTTAAGCCCTGCACCCCTTACCTCTCAAATGTGAGACTGGGGATGAGCTTTGCCTTCCTCTGGTACTGCCAAGGTCCCAGTGTCTGCAGTCAGTGTGAATAAGCACTGCAGGAAGGGAGCAGGCAGGAGTGAGGTTGGGTTCCTGCTCCCAGAGCAGACCTAGCTGTGAACTGTAGGACAGATGTGATTTAAAATATTCGCTGGCGTTGCTGCTGGATGTGTGCTGTCGGCAGTGTGAACTAGAATGGTAACTGCAGTATGTTAACAAAAACCCCTTTTAACTGGAGGAATTAGAACCATTTCATATAGTCTTTTTTTTAAACTGAACTTCTTTCTTCCTCAGCTAGTCCAGATATGCTTGACAGCAGCTGAAAGCTCTTAAATTTAATGGGTTTGGGTGATTTTGTATGGCTGTTCTGGTGTCCAGTCCTCTCTGCTTCATGATTTCCTGATTCCATCTTTATGTGTGCGCACACACTCTCCATTCGGGAATGCAAGATAAATATTTGATTTTATTATGATCTTTGGGAGACACTGTGAGTAGGAGAGATTTATTGAGAGGCTAAGGGAAAGCTTGCAGTCTGATAAGCAGGGAAAACCAGTTGAGATGGATTTGTAGTCTTCTGTGTGTGAGAGCACTATTTTACTTTGCATTACCACTTTGAGTCAGAGAAGATAAAGAGCATCTGATTAATAGAAGCCTGGATGAAGACATGTGCTGCTACACATGTTTTTGGAGCCTGATAAGTCTTGGGCTTGGCACATAAAAAATCTGTCCTTTCATGAAGGAGCTTTCCTCGTATTAGAGAAAACTGTAAGGTAAATGAGACAAGTAAGTAGAGCAGGCATGTATTATTAAGCAAATTTTGTGTCAGTGAAAGAAAACCCACATTTATAAGAGTCTAAAACTAAAGCCTGTGAAAGTAAATTGCTTTGTCTTAACCATACATCTAAGAAAGCTTTTGCTTTTTGAGGATAAAATAATAGAAAGCTTTAGGCCTTCTTATAGCAAAGATAATTGCACTCTTACTTATTTTAATTACATTATTTTAAGTAGGTCACCCACATGCTTAAACCTGTGGAAAATACAGGAAAGCGTACCTGGCACATGGGCAGATTCAGGGGACTTTCTCTTACAGTGCCTGTATTGCTTTAGCATTTTAGCATGGACTGCCTGCAGTCAGAGAAAACATCTACTTGTTTTTTAATCTAGACTGGTGTTAGCACTTCTTTTCTGGGTCAACTGATTTCATTACAGACATGTTTGTTGCAGTCAGCTGTCTTGTAGCAGCAGTGATAAAAAGATAAAATCAGGCTTCTGAAAGCAATGGTGACAAGATTGGCTCAGAGTGGGTAAAGAGACTAAAAACAGGAACAACTTCATGTGGTCAGAGATAGTACTGAATATTTGCTTTCTGATTTAAGGTGTGTTTAATGGCTACAGGAGAATGAGGCAAAAGTTACTGACTCAGTTCCTGATTTCTTAAATGTACGGCTCTTTTTTCCAGGTGCTTAGGATGCTGTATGTCCCTTTGGTACTGAAAAACTCTGACCTTTGGTGTCATCCCATGAGCAGCAGAGCTCCAAGCACATTTGTAACAGCTCTTCCCCTCTTCAGCTGCTTAAGTGGTGCACCAGAGCTCCTCTGAAAATTTGAGTAAAGGGCTCTTTTGAAAATATTTGGCTGCAAAGATACAATGTGGAGAGTACTAAAAGGGGCACATGGGTCTAAGCTGAGTTTGTAGCCACTAATACACATAGCAGTGTAGCTACAAGCTGGTCTTTAAACTCCTTGGAGACCCCCAAGAAAGGTCATAAAGGTGATGCTAGTTGGGTATAATAAATTTGGAAAATGCTAGGATTTCTGACATGATGGTTTTTTGAGCATTGCATGTGTTACCAAAGGCAGTTAAATGGGATTACAGTACACAGAACATCTGTTTCAGAAAAAAGATCTTTTACCTCTGCTTTTTACACATCTTGTGTGTCTTCTGTGGTGAATTGTGCCACATTGTCAGTGTTATTGCTGTTACTTTTTTTCTGCTGAACTCCTCATGAATGGATGTGTACCAAGAGGTCTGAGAGAGAATGCTTTGGATCAGCATTTGTTTTGCCCTCTGAAGCTCTGCCAGTGTAACCTGGGGAGATGGCAGTGGTGGAGACTCTTTCCTAGAGCTCAGGAAAAGGGAAGGAAAAAAAGCTCTGTGCTCTGAAAGAGATGTTTGCACAAAACACATTCTGTGGTGGAAACAAATCAGGAGGAAAAACAAGTCATTCAGGGTGGTTAGCAGTGCAACCAATTCTTCCTTCTTTCACTATGAAGCCCATTTTTAAAAGAAAATAGCAGTTACTGGCTTCTCAGTGGTGTTCAAATTAATAGGGTTTTATAAGCATGAAATGTGATGTTTTCCTTCTGTTACAATAGCAGATAAGTTCTTCTCCCCCCTCAGTTTGACCAGGCACAGAGAAGAGGGAGCAAGGTAGTAAAGAGGCAGAACCTCTCTTTTTATTTCTTGGCTGTTGGGTGTAGTCTCACAGTGAGGGATAGCGGCCACACGAAAGCCCTGATCCACTGTCTTTTCAATTCAAAGACTTTCATCTATTTAAAGAGATTTGAAACAAACTTCAAATCTGCCTCCTTCAGTTAAGCTCAGGTCAACTTGGAAAAAAGAGAGATTAAAATAACATTATCCTGGAGCACACCTTGTCTTCTGTTTGCTTGGTGTTAAGTAACGCTGTGTTACAGCTTTTGTACATTAGCTCCCTCTGGTTTCAACCCACAGATTGTTTTGGCTGATTGCTGGAGGTAGAAATGCTGTACTTTATAGCCCTGCCTATCCATATCCCTCTTTCTTCTCAATGCAGTGGATACTCTTCCTTTTCTGGTTTCTTCTGTAAGATCACAGGTTAAGTAGCCAGTAAAGACCTGAAATAAAGTTCAAACAACATTAATGAAGCTGTAGAAAAAGTGAATTGGACTGGAAAGTTTTCACTGTGCTATCAGCCACAATCCTAAGATCTGTTTCTGGACTTTTCCTAAAATAAGCTACTTTAAATTAATTATATAGATATAATCCCCTATGAGGGCATTTGTTCTGGGGTAAGAGTATCTATGTAGAAATTGAACTCCTGAAATCACTTGAAAATATTATGCAGTAACTGCTTTGATTAATTTCTAAGCATATCAGGACCTACAGCGATTACAGCTAGTATTGCTTCTGTGCCTCACTGCTTGCTTAAAGCAGCTCAGACTGTGGCCAGTAACGAGTCAGGCTCAGAATTGTGGCCTTTCATTTTATTTAAACTGCAGAAGCAAACAGTCTTCTCGATGCTCCATCTAAAAATGTGTTACCACAGATTGAAACTCTGCACTGTGTATTTGTGTGCTGACTCCACAAACCTCCCACCCTTTGCCACCATCTCTTTCATAACTGTAGAGTTTAAATGTGGAAACATCTCTTAAGTCAGACAAGGATATTTGGCTCAGAAAATGAGAGGAGGAGGTCAGTGCATCCCATGAAGTGATCCACGAGGGGATGAAATGTGTCTAATGGAAAAGACTGGAAAAAGGCAAGGGAAGAGTAGTGAAGGAGAGAATATTAGAAGTAAAGAGAGTGGAAACATGGAGAGGCTGTAAGGTTGTGATGAAATGAAAATGAGTAGTTGTTGATACAAAGGAATTGCTCTGTGACTTTGGATAGGCTGGGTTCCCTGCTTCCCTGGCTTTCCTGCCATGCTGCCCCTGTTCACTTCAGCACAGAACTTGGCCTTCATCACTCAGAGGTTGCCATCTGTCATAGTCACCCACAGGCCTGTGAATTATTTGTGCTCGTCTGAAGGCATGAACTGCTGCATGTGTGAGCTCTGCTGTCACTCCAGGATTGATGCTGCAGCTCAGCTGGAGGCCAAATGGTAGAGTCAGCCCCCAAAAAAGGCCCAAAGCAGCTCTCTCCAAGGTTCTCAATGTACAAGTGCAGGCCTCAACTGTGCTGTAGCCAAGGCTGAGCGCAGAGTAGCAATATTTAAAACTGAAACAAAATTAATGCTGTTCACCTCTGTGCAGCTTACAGTTTCGTTGTTGTCTGGATGAAGCTCACAGGAATTTGTTGTGATAACTCAGCTATTTCCAGTATGTTTAAAACTGTCTGCAAAGATGAGACTTCACCCTCACCTTTCATTCATGCTGAGGGGGAAGTGTGATACATATATTAACTGACCAAAATAACCCCAGCACTTTGCACCCAGTGGGTCGCTGATGAATGTGGTGGTCTGTTTCAATGTCAATGTCTCCCTGCAGTCAGTGCTTAGACACAAATGACAGAAACACAAGTACATTCCCAAAATGAAGAAATAGTTGCAGTTCATGAACAGCAAAGGGTTAGATTCAACACTAGGGAAGTTACTGCAGCTTCATTAAAATTTCATTTGTTTATGTTTACATTATTTTATCAGCATGATTTCACAGCTCTAGAGTGTGGCATCAAGAGTAACTGAGTCAGCTTAAGTAAGGTGGAAGTGGACTCTGCTGTGAGGAGATCAGAGCTGGGAGGGAGAGTTAGCTCTCTTAAATCAGATGTGCCATCAGTAAAAATAATTATGTGGAACTACAGCCTTAATAGAGTGCTGCAATTTTATATTCATTCCTGATACAAGAAGTGGTACATTTTAGCTAAAGTTTAATTTACCCACCACCCCCTGCTCTTCATGCTGACTGTCATAATTATGAAAGCTGCTCTCATCTGATCATGGTCTTGAGAGTTATTGGTATGAGGACACTAAAAGGTAGGCTATGAGTGAGTCATCTACCCCATATCATGAATTTATAAAACAGTTATGCCAATGGAATTATCAAAGAAATTTGACATTCTGGAAGTCCTTTTCATAGTGTAAGTGCATATTACACTCCTATTAATTTAATAATTTAAGCTTACCTTTTCTGAGAGTGTGTTGATGCTGTTTGTAGTGGTTTTGGAAGATGCAAGGCCTGTTTACAACCTCAGTCTCATCATATCTTTCTGTTGTTACAGAGCTGTTCAAAATTTTGTTTGAGGTTAAATCTATGCAATTCCTTCAGATCAACTGAATAATGCTTCTAGTGTATTGAGAACAGGGGTTTTTTTCTTAATTTTGCAAAATAATTTTATCTATTGCTTTATAGTTTAATAGAAACTTTCTGAAGGACTGAAGAGAACTTCACAGTATTTTTTAAAATTTTCATAATCTGCAAGTGGAAGATACTTGGGTTGTCCCGGGTTTTGTACTTTAGACAGCCCTTTAGTTAGTATTTCTGGACATGTCTGTGGCACAGATTTAGGTATTTGCCATTTTGAATTTCTTTCTTTTGACTTCAGCAGGTACTAAATCTAATAAAGGCAGACATGTCACTATAAAATTGAAGCAGAGACAGGAAATGGGCATTTGTCATATGGATTAATTTCAACAAGCTTGATTTCATATTGCTTTTTGAAAAGCAGCCTGATACGATAAATGACAGCAAATGAAATTCTGTTTAACAGTTACTGACCTCTTTTTCTGGTAGTATTCCTGCCGAAGTTGCAGTATTCAAGCCTAAATATAGAAAACAGGCTGCAAGCATGTTATGAAGCTTTCCATAGGTATAAAGAGTGTTCTCCAAAGTGCTTTGAGTAATAAAGTCTTGTTAAGTATGAGTAATTTTGCTGTTGTCTAGTTCTGTTACAAATGTGAAGGGATAGAAAAATGGAGATTCTTCTGACAGATGTTAGCCATGCCCCTTGATGTACATCTGGCAAGCCCTTGGATTTAAATTGCAATATCCTCACAGACATTGACATGCACTGCTTGATCAGTGCTTCTCTGCCCCTTGCCTTGGTAAACACGTAACTAATAATGTTTATTGTCTGATCACAATGGGAAATCTGTGTAATTTTAGAAGTATTTATTGCCAAGGTCAACATGAGGTGGCGTGCCAGCAGAGTCCAAGGAGGGCAGTAGATCTTTTTGGGAATGACAGAAGTGGATGGCCAGATTCTTTATCAGGGAGTCTTTCATTTCAGCAATCCCTGCTCGTAAGTCTCTCCAGGCATGGGAGAGCACTCTTACGGTGTCTGGGTTGGAGAAGATAAAGCACGTATAGGAGAGTGTAGTTTTTCTCCTCTTCTCTGGTGCATGTGGGCAAAGAAATCAGCAAAGCCCATGGAGTTACCACTTTCTGCTGAACCACCTCCTTTGAAATCTTTGGGGCACATCCTTAGATGTATATTAACAGAAATATGTTTAGTAGTACAAGGATACAGAAAAACTCAGGAAGTTTCATGCTTATGAAGATCAGTCATTCTGAAGAGGGAGAAGTCCAAGCATTCTCGCTGCCTCCTTGTTCTATGGGCAATCTGTGACAGAGCTAATTGTGACAAAACCAATTTTTTTAACCAATTTTTTTAACCAATTTGATATCACATCTGGAAAAATGTCAAGATACTTTACAGCCTTACTTGTAGTCAGGCAAACATTGAGCAGGAATTTGTGTAAGACAGCTTACTCTCTTCATAATATATTTGTATTTATCATGTGTTTATACACATATCTCTATTCCTGTAGAAAAGCAGACTGTGGGAACACAATGTTCATTTCTTAGAATCCTTGAGTACAGTGGTGCCTCATACCCCTAATGGTTTCTGGATTTTTTTTTTTTATTTTTTTTTTTTTTCCCCTTTCTCTGTTGTACCTCTAAGAAAGAGGAGCAAAGGCCAACTTTGGCAGCAGTCACTTTCCTTTTGAGAACCTCTGTTCTTTGCTTCATGTCAGATGGTGTTAGAGAATAGTTTCTAAACCAGATTAATTGAGTTCAGACAAAGTTCCCAAGCTTTGCAGAAGCTGTCAATTTGCGTTTTTATTTTTATTTCCTTTTTGACACAATCTAGTGTCAAAAAGAGTTCAAAATCCAATATGACAGCATGATGGGAAGGTGTTGTGCCTTCTTTCCAATTTAGAAGAATTGCTTTCCAAGTGAGAAGATCTCCAGCATCTCCTAGTGCTGTGAAGAATGCAGAAAGTACAAAGATGCTCTGCAGTAAATGTCTCCAGGAGGCCTGGTGAAGCCTGAATTTGGACATGGCTGAGCCACTTGAGACCCTTCCCAGTATGAAATACCTCACAAGCTGGGTCTGTGAGGAGCAAATATTCTGCTATTGTATCTAATTTGCTAGCAAGGAAACTTAAGTTTGCTACTTTTTAATGACTTGTTGCATAGGTTTCCTTACAAATCCTTGTCTCCTGTCCAGTATTAGCTTCCTCTTGGGAAAACCCTGAGAATGAAAGGAAATACAGTTCCAGATAGTATATTCTGATTAGTTCTTCATCTTGGACACAGTTGCAGAGCTGCTGTATTTTGTTACAGTATTTTTCCTACCTGTTGCTTGGAGTGGGGTTTGGTTCCCTCCCAGGATGAATTTCCTGTTCATCCCTGTCCACCTACAGTTGTTGGTGTGATGAGCTGTTTGGGCATAGTCAGGTTCCCTGAAGGAATAAATGAAAAGCTTCCTACAGGTTTTGTCAGTCTCTTGAGTGCCCTCCACAAACTAACTGCTCACTTGAGATAGTGTTGCTCAGTCTCTAGACAATTTGAAATTCCTTTGGCATCAGATCTGGGTTTCAGTGAGGCTCTGTATGCAATTTCTTAACCTTAAACTGTTGTTTAAACTTGTACTTTCCTTACAGAGCACAAAAACAGGTACTTTATGGATGTGCTTGTCGGCTTGAATGCCTACAAAGTATCAGCAGGTGCCAGCTTTTGCATTTGCCCCATTCAGTATTCCTCAGTATTCTGGATGGTGTAGAAGATGCTGTGTAAATCTTAAATCTTTGGCTTGGCAACAGAAATGCCATGCAGTTAACTCACTGCCCAGTCTTTGCTGTGCTTCATCTACTTTTCTGATTTCATTTGAGATTCGGTAGCACCAGGTGTTTGTAGGTGTATAGCTAAGGTGTGTGCTTAAATGCTTGGATGTATGTGTGCACGCTGAATGCTTACACAACTCCATTGCACTCTGAATTATCATCATCACTGCCAGTGAGCTGCCAGGGTTTTATTTCATTGCATTGGCTCTCAAGGTGCCCTAAATGAAGGGAAGAATGACAACATCTTGACTTGGAAGGCACACATTCTAGAGATTGCTCAGGATGGAAGCGGTTGACTTGGCAAGTTCAATTTTGAAAGCAATCTTTTTCAGGGTACTGAAAGATAACAAAGGGAGGAATCCTGCCCAGGAAACGAGACACTCAATTTACCAACTGTCAGACATGTGGCATTGACTTTGAACAAAGTGAACACCAGACTCTCTGATGCTTGAGGTGTCAGTGGAGCCCAAAAATCATATACACATATTTGAACGATGCAGATGAGTAGCCTTTATGGCAAGGTTGCTTTTATCTCCTAAAGTAAAAAAGTGGCATCCATAAAGGTGACTTTGCTACAGGGAAGACTTCCATACAATCTAAATGTTGAAAGAAATATCTTGAAGATGTGTAGAGTAATGAATTTTAATTGATTGCATTCCTCTTTCCATGGAAAAAAGTTATTTCTATATTTCATAGTATGTTACACTTCAAATGCTGATCCTGTTTGAAGGGTTTTCCAGTTTAGTTTGAGAAAATAAAAAGTGATGAGTGTTGAGAAAGATATGTGTTCAGATAAGCTATTCTGTCTTTTAGTCTTCATATAGTGCTTTGAGGATGGGAATTAAAAAACATAAGTTTGGGAAGGTTGATTTAAGTTGTTGAGCTAGAACAGGCAGAAATGGTGGTCAAAGTTTACAAGCATAATATCAGGTGGGAATTTTTTTGTTTGTTTGTTTTTGTTTTAAAGCCTCAGCTGTCCTGCTGCTGTGTTAGATCTGTGTCAGTTTGGTTAAGCTGACATTTTTATACTTACCAGCTTGGAAGCTGGGTCTGTGCTGTTTCTGCCAGTTAGAGGATTTTGAAGGAGCTGCCAGGCAGGTACTTTTCAGGGACACGAGAGGGGAGAGCTGCAGGGGATAGCACGCTGTGGGTAAGAGCAGCTGCAGAATGGCCCCTTTCTCTCCACTTCCAGGGCTGGGGCACCCATAAGCTCCCTAATCAACCTGTTCCAGTGTCTCGCCACCCTCATGGTAAAAAATTTCTTCTAATACCTAACATAAATTTTCCCACTTTCAATTTTGAAATTATATTAGTATTACTCCTTGTCCTGTGGCCACAGTTCCTGATGAAGAGTCTCTCTCCGATTGTTATTAGGTCAAAGGTTGTACTTGATGATTTTGGAGGTATTTTTCAACCTTAACTATTCTGTCTTTCATGACTTTAAATTGCAATAATGCTTTAAAAATTACATTTTACAAGATTAACTTTTAATTGCAAAGTCAAAACAAAGCTGACAAATCCCAGAGGAAAAAATGCGTTGTTAGTGGAAATTTAGATTATGCTTCGATTTTGATACATTCCTCTGTTTCCAGCAGGAAAAAACCTCCCACTCACTATGGAGGAAGGTGATTTTCAAGCCCTGTCTTGCAAGTTGGAAATTTAAATGCAGTATCACTGTGGGTGCAGGTGACACTGCAAAAGTGAAATAGGACTTAAAATATGAATGTAAAAGACCCTTTGTTAAGTAGATCTGGGTAAAAAGTGAGACTCCAATCCTGTATGCTGCCACTTAGATCTTCCTTCTGATAGGGACTGCACCCTAGCAAATTCAATGTTGAGACCTGATTATGATCTATGGGCTTTACTTTGCTTTACTATTTAAATCTACAAAAAAGGGCAGTAGGGAAAACCCAAGGGACTACAGACATGTTAGTCTAACTTTTTTCTGGAAGAAAAAGTTAGTTAGGGTTAGTTAGTCTATGGAGAAAATTATACTGGGTGGTGCTGCAAGGCACTTAAAGAATAATGCAGTCATCAGGTACAGTAAACATGGTTTCACAGAGGGAAAGTCCTGTTTAACTGTTTTCATCTCTTTGTATGGTAAGTTCACTTGCCAAATTGATGAAAGAAAGGCAGGGGATGTGTCATTTTTCTAGATTTTAATAAGACATTTGATACTGATACCTTCACAGGATCCTTCTGGACAAGCTGACTGACTGTGGGATGAGAGGGTTCATGTTGTGCTGGGTGAAGATCTGGCTGAAGGGCAGAGCTCAGTGGGTTGTAGTGAATGAGGCTTCATCTTGCTGGCAGCCATTCACCAGCAGTGTTCCTCAGGGCTCAGCTCCAGGCTTGCTGTTTATTTATCACTAATCTGAAAGCAGGATTTGACTACACCATTGTCAGATTCGCTGACAGTGCCACAGTGGGAGGTGCTGTTAGCTCTCTGGAGGGACAGGAGGACTTGCAAGAGGGATTGGAGCATCGGGCTGTCATTAATGGGATGAAATTTGGCAAGTTGAACTTTAGCTGGATGCCGCACCTGGGATCGAGGAATGCTGGGCATAAATTGGTAGAAGAGTGGCTGGAGAGCAACAGGGATCTGGAGATGCTGGTTGGCAGCAGCTCAGCAGAAGTCTGCAGAGTGCCCTGACAGCCCAGAGGTGAAATTCCATCCTGAAGTGCATCAAACAGCAAAACCAGCCCATCAAAAAGGGTGATCATCCCTCTGTGTTGGTGCTGCCTCACCTTGAGTACAGCATGCAGTTCAATTTAAGTAGGATCCTTGAATGGATCCAGAGGATAAGAAACCTGGTAAAAGAGCTGGAAGGTATGTCCTGTGAGGAGCAGCTGAGGGCTTTCTAATTTTCCAGTTTGGAGAAAAGGAGGCTGAGGGGAGACCCTGTTGCCCTCTGCAGCTTCCTGAGAAGGGGAAGTGGAGAGGGAGGTGCTGATTCCTTCTCCCAGGTATCCAGTGATAGGATGCTTGGGGAGAGTTCAAAGCTACACCAGAGGAGGCTTAGACTGGACAGTGGGGAGCATTTCTTTACAGAGAGGATGGTCAAACACTGCAACAGGCTTCTAGAAAGGTGGTCAATGTCCCACAGCAGCCAAGTGTGTAAAAGGCACTTGGACAATGCCTTTAGCACATGCTTTGACTTGGTCAGCCCTGAACTGGTCAGGCAGTTGGATCAGATGGTTGTTGTAGGTACTTTCCAACTCAAATATCTATATCCTTCAGATGCTCTTACAGGCAGTATCAAGAACAAGTAAATCTGATGCTAGATCTGGTGCTAGTTTCTCAGTCCTAACAAGAACACTGGGGATAGTGTGGGGAAGCACAGGCTGGACATCACAAGCTAGTGACAGGAGACTTACCTGGCTTGGGTTTTGAAACTATTAAGATGGTCAGAAATGGGGAAAGACATGTGGCTTGAGATCGGATTTTTCTTGTAGACAACAAAATCTTCTCTTTTTTATTAAATGGATGTGGTTAGTGTGTGACAACTGTGACATTGTTTTGTGAAATACAGCCTTTAGACTTCTTTTTGAAGGGATAGGAAAAAATACCGTTCTTGATTTGTGGACAAAAAAGTCTTAAGCTGTAGGTGAAACTAGCAATGAAAATGTCAGGCTCTGTGTGTGTAATACATAACACTGTGCTATGTTTTCTCTGCATTTAATTGTTATGGGACAAATCCAGGACTTTGTCTTTTCTGATTAGTCATTTTGAGTGCAGTTTTTCTCAAGAGAAAGACAGTTTCATATTCCTAGGGAGCAAAGTGCAGCCATCTGAACAGCTGCAACCTTTGGCCTTTCTCCACAGAAGTCAGCAGGATTTGGTCATCTCCTATGGAACAATGATAAAACCTTAAGAATATGTAAAACAGGGGAATTTTCAGCAGAAAGTTACTTTTTTTGCATCAGCCATCCCAAGCTATCTGCAGGAAAGCTCTTCTTTCTTCTTGATTGCAAAGGATGTCTTCAATTTTCATCCCAAATATATTTATGTCCTGCCCAAATACTTTGTCCTTCTGCTTTTACTCTTGAAAAAAAACAAACAAGCCACAAGATTGAAAGGGTTCAACACAGGGGTAACTGCAATAATATTCTACTGAGGAAGGATAGCTGTGGCACTCCTAAGTGACTTGCATGGATGACTTTTGCAGAGCATGTGTTCACTCTTCAACCCTTCTTACATTATGACCGAGGGAAGTACTGCTGAATGCCTTTATTCTTTTTTTGCCATTGTCATGCTTTTAGCTGCAATAGTTACTTTTCTTCATGGTACCTGGTACAGTGCTGTGTTTTGGATTTAGTATGAGAGGAATGGTGATAACACTCATTTAGTTGTTGCTATGTAGTGCTTACTCTAAAATTAAGGACTTTTCAGTTTTTCAATCCTAACAAGAACTCTGGGAATAGTGTGGGAAAGCACAGGCTGGACATGAGAAGTTAGATGCCAGGAGACTTACCCTGCTTACTCACACTCTTGCAGCGAGGAGGTGCACAAGAAAGTGGGTAGCAGCATGGCCAGGGCAGCTGATCTAAACTGGCCTGAGGGATGTTCCATACCACAGAATGTCAGGCTCAGGATATAAACTGGGGGGAGCCACGGAACACTGCTGAGGGATGGGCTGGGCATCAGTCAGTGGGGGGCTGATGTGCTGTGCATCGCTTGCATTTCATGGGGCTTCTGATTCCTCTCTTTCTCCTTTCCATTACAGTTATTATTACTGTTGTTATTATTGTTGGCATTAGTGTGATTATAATATTTTACTTTATTTCAGTGATTGAAATGTTCTTCTCTCAACCCAAGAGTTCTAATTTTTTTTTCTCCTTCTCGTCCCAATTCCATCAGGGTAGTGGAGGGGTGGGAGTGAGGGGCAGCTGTGTGGTACATGGTTGCCAGCTGGGGTTAAACCATTGCACTTGTACATTGACACATGATGAACAACCCAAAATTTGTTTTCCCTGGGAAGAAGTCTTTCTGTTCTTTAGCAAGGAGTGAGGTGGCTTGTGTGAATCAGGTCATTACAAGAACTTGCATTAGGCTAATAGAAGATCATGGAATTGGCTTAACACTTCAGCAGTTTTATTACTGGAATTGCAGAGCTGAATGCTCAACAGAGGGATGAGATCATCCTGGTTTTGCATTCTGCCTCAGCATCCACTCGGAGATGGCAGAGCATTGTCAAGAACAGGGGAAACTGCAAATGGTTGTGCCAGAATATTTTCATAGCCAAGACATGGTGCTTATGTAGGAACAGGCAAGTGACAAAAATACCGCCAGTAAGTAATAGTGATTTTTTGGAGTCACGTCTGACTTCCATCTGCTGACTTCATGGAGGTTAAACCCATTAATGGATGGCAAGTTATATCCAGCTGACTACTAACATTGCTGCTTTAATTTGTGGCATTCCCTGGTTGTCTTACATGGCTCTATAACTGCAGTAGAATGTCTGGTCCAGCTCTTTAATAATTTTGTATTAGGTAGTGTGCACAGTGTTACCATTAAATCTGATTTATTCAGTTTTCTTTAAATTTTGGTATTAAACCACTGAAACACAGGTTCAGTTCTGCTTGTTTGTTAAACCCTGCTATGATACAGGAACTGAGTTCTAATGAGCAACTTGGCTGAGATAATTTGCAGGCACCTTATACAGAAGTAAAATATTGGTTGGAAATAAAATTTCAGTCTCAGGCTGCCATGGGTCAGTCATGGTAAAGACAGTTTAAAAATAATGAAAACATTCTAACTGGATAAAAGTTTCAAATGAGGTGTATGAATTATAAATGTTAATGATTTCCAAAGTCATGATCAGATTTATGAAGATACTTCAGTATGTAAAGGTGCAGGTAGATGTTTTATGGAAATAACAAACTTAAATGTCATTGAGGGCCTCAAATATTTTTTTTTTTTAAGCTATTTTGGCACTTTGCCTGAATCTTTTTAATGAGACCCACTTTGCTAAGGGAAAAGGAAGTAGCACTTTTGAAAGTTGAACTCTGCAACGTGTTTGAAACTCTTCTTGAAGAACCAAGAGATCTATTACTGCTGTACTTGTTTCTGAACATTGTACATTTAAGGCACTTCTGTAAAAGGCAAAGGGAAAGTTGTATCCTGTTAGAATTGCAGGAGCAAGTTTTAAGTCCAGTGGGGAAACTTGCTTTGAGGTAGTGAGGAGCAATGATAAGATCTGCCAAGCTAGAAAATGGATAAGATTTCCTTTTTCCTTTGCCTAAAACAAATGTTTGGATTTATTACCATTTTATTGATTAAGGTGAAAAAATGGAGACTTTTCTCTTTTGTAATTTCAGCACAAACTTTGCAGCACAGCCTCTGAACAGAAACTAGAATAACAGAAAAGAGATTTAAAAATAATTTCCAGATAGCTCTATATAAGCACTAAAAACTAGAAATAAGGGAGATTTGATAGTTTCACAGTAGCATCAAGCAGTGAAAATCAATCAATATGAACCAGGTTTATAGTATTAAAACCCATCAACTCATAGTTGGAAGTAAAACAGGTGCAACATTCACAGTAAGGAAAGCAGATGGAAAAAAATGAGCAGATTAATGGGAATCTTTTAAATACATGTATGTGTGTCCATGACCTTTTATTGCAAGAGAAAATCCATTACATTAAGCTTAATTTGTTCACCAAAGCCCAGTTCTGTATGTTACACAGTGGGAATGTGTGGTAGATTGACCCTGGCCAGCAACTGAACACCCACTGGCCAGTTGCTCACTGCATGCAGCCCCTCTCCAGTGGGATGGGGGAGAGAACTGGGAGAGAAAAAGTGAGAAAAGATCAGTTTGAATGAAGCAAAGCTTTATGTGCAAGCAGAGAAACCAGGAGCTCCTTCCCATCAGCAGGCAGATGTTTAGTCCCTTCCGGTAGGCAGGCAAAATGCTTAATTGGGAAAACAAATGCTATAACAGCAAACATCCCTTCTTCTTGAACATCCATTCTCTGAGCTTTTATTGCTGACCACAACACCATGGGCTGTGGGATATCCCTTTGGTCACTTGGGGTCATCTGTCCCTTCTGTCCCCTTGTGACTTCCTGCCCAGTGCTCAGGGTGAGTGCTGCCCTTGAAGAGTGATTTTGCCTGGTTTTCCCCCATTCTAGTTGCTGCTGGAATTACTGTGCATAGTGACAAAAAGGTGCTGCTGGTGACTGCATGTGCTAGAAGTTTCTGCAGTACCTTGTCATTTTTCACCTGGCCATTTTGCCAGAATTTACCATTTTCTTGGACCAACGGCACTCCATAATAAATCCACCAAGACATGTATCTCTCTGGTCACAAGTTGGAGCTGTGTTGCCATTTTCCACTACTGGAGAGGCTTGATTTTTGTTGCTAATTTATTTTTACCAACTCAAGTTGCATTAGAAATTGTTCATATGGGATGGCATCTTCATCCCTTCAGCTGTGGCCGAGGCCCTCTGACTTTAGTTGAACTCATTTCAATTGCAGCTAAGGGCTCTAAATCCTCAGCTTCTTTATTGCCTTCATTTGGACATGATGAGTTCTACAAGCATGTGAATCTCATAATTTGGAATAGTTTAATTTTTGGAGTTGTAAAGTTGCCTCGTCTTTCCAATGGTGATTGCTGCTTAAAGCAGAGCTGGACACTCAATGGGCTGGGTAGTTTTGTTTCCAATGCACAGGCTGTGATTTTGGTCAAAGTGCATGAGTTCAGGCTTTTGAAGCAATTCTGCAGATGTGCAGGAGGCAGCTCTGTGAGTTACATGTTTACATTGCATTTAAATGAGGCATTTGCTAATTTTTCCCAACCCTAATGGTTGCTTTGGCTCTAAGTGTTTGTATTTTTTTTTCTTCTTTGAAATTAGAGACTCTGTTATAAATCTCTATTTAAACTTGAGTGGAAGTCTAGGTCTAACTTTAGTTTATTTCTTCCTGAAAATTCTTATTTTAGAATGATAAAAGCATATAATAAACAGGGATTATTTGTAGCTGGTATAGAGTATCTCTCAGAATACCACAAATATGGAGCTCTTTAGAGCTGAGAACTATTTTATATCACAACCTTACTAATATCTTATCCCTGCCCACTCTTTTAATGGAGGCAATCTGTTTTTAAAGTTTCAGAGATGTGTTTAAAGTTGCTATTTCAGCCTACATTTTCATATTTCCCTTTGCCTGAAGCAGATGATATCCCCCGAATTCTGAACAGGCTATTTGTGTGTGAAGAAGCATTATGGCTCTGCCTTTGTAAACAGAATTTGAGTTGCTTCTGAATGCCCAAGCAGTGCCAGAGTTAGGTAAATAAACTAAGTACATTAATTGCTCCTACATCCCTTGAGTGCTTCCACTTTGTAGGTTTTACAGTAATGTTAATGTATTGTAATCCATTATTATTTGCAAAATTAAAATTTTCTTTCTTTGCCTGCATCTGCCACTGTTAATTCAGAAGCTCTAATAAATGCATTAAAAGAGGAAACTAATAAGCAAAAGAAAGCCCCTCTGGGAATGCATAATTTTACTCTTTATGCTGTGTTGGAAGAAAATAAGCAGTGTAAACATGCAAAGTTAGCACACTGCTAAAGTGAGACTACAAAGGAAAGTCATAAAACCCTTCTGTGGCTGTTGCACTTGCATTTGTTATAAAAATAGGATGAGACTCAGGAAGTGCAGTGATGTGCTGAAAGCAGGTGTCAGACTTGCACTGAAGGATGGGCCTATGTAGAAGCTGTGAGCAGTGTCATGCACTGGGATGGGAAGGTATCCATTGGGGCACACTGGATATGTCATTTTTATCAGAGAGAATGATAAACCATCAAAAAGCTGAGATTCATAAAGGAAAGAGGGAAAATCACAGAAGGACCTGTATGTGGACACAGCGTATCAGAGAGAAAAAAGGTGGGTGAGCAGGGAGGTGGAAGCTTGTCAGGGTGAACTGTTTTTGTTTGAAAACAACTGCCTTACTGCCTTTTGGGAGCTTGCTGATACTAAATATGCATTTCTCCTATTAATGTGAAATGCCAGAGGGCAGCAGGCAATGTCAGATACAGATGTTTTGTTTAGCCATTGTATGACTTCAGAGGTGAGCATGAGATAGCCCACGACAAGCTGAGCTACTGGGATAAATCAGAGATTCACAGAGATTCAGGCAGACTAAAGGAAGAAATTAGGATTGGAGCAAGATGGTGGAAAATAGGAAAAGAAAGTTGACAGTGCATGTTTTGGGAAGCCCTTTAATTAAAAGGTTTTTTTGCAAGGCTGGGCTCAGGCAGAAATAGGAAAAGATGAGCTGCCTGGAGGAGAGGAAACATTTGGAAGTAGCAAGGCCATCCAAGAGGTGCCAGGAGGATAGCTACATACAGGGAGTGTACAGGGAGGTGTGTGGCAGAAGAAGCAAATGTGCTTAATTCTTTTTGGTAGCATTGCCCTGTATCCTGCAGGGGCTTCCATGGAGCTTCAGGGGAGATGCTGGGTTCAGCACCTGGCTGCAGGTGACGCACCTGGAGGCTGTTACCTCCTCCACAGCCTGGCTTGGAGCAGCTGGACCTCATAGGGATTCTGCTGGCCCCTCTGCCCAGGGAGCAGCTGCAGGAACACTTGCAGGCAGAAGTGCGAGCACAGGCTCTGTAGGGCAGCTAAACAGCAGCCCTGGGGATACCAAGTGAGCCTTTCCCAGTGGGTATGATGTGACAAATGTCCTGTTGTTTCAATGAGATAATCTTCTCCCATTAGCCTAATCACTGTAATTAGTCAAGCTGTCCTCCCTGGTGATGTCCCCTGGGATATGTGTTTCGAAATTTTCCTCCTGTTAGCGCCTGGAGGGTGCTGGATTTGGGAGTAGAGAAGAGCAGCGCTGTTGTTATCCACTCTAAGAAGATAAATCTGAGGAAACGGGGCAGTTTCAGAGTACAATTTGAATAATCACAATAAAAGGATGTGATGATTTTTGGAGGAGTGTGGGTGAAAGTTAAGAAAGGAATAAGCTCATTGTGCTGAACAGGATATATGTATTTGAAAGGGGCAAGGAAGCCTCTGTTGGGATATTTGTCTCATGGTTTCTGCCCTAAGCATACATTCTGGTGGAGGACTGTCAGTCTACAGCTGTTTGGTACTTCCAATCCAGAAACAGGCACGTTCAGTAATACGGTTTTTATGCAGGCATAAAGCAATTGCAGTAAAATAAAGGAGGTTCTTTAATTTCATGAGGCTTAAAAATATGTATGGTCCACAAGGCCGCACAAATCCCTCTTGATTTTCTAATGTGCAGCAGCATTGGGATTTGCAGAATAAATGGAGCTAATCATTTCTAGGAGCTGGTCTGATCCATTGCTTGAGAAGCTGAGAGCTCAGGCTTGTTCCCTTGAGTCATTTGTAACTCCTTTCTTCTGTCTTAAAATGTTAATACGCAGAGCTGTGGAACTTCATGGCTTCTGTAAAGCTTTGTGAATTGCTGCAGTGAAAGATTGTCCTCCATAAAGTATACAGTGTTATTCCTAGACTCCTGTGGGGTAGAATACCCTCCTTTTGTGTGTATTGGACTGAAGGGCTGAATAGCAATTATTGAAGCCTTGAATATATGCAATGAATTATGGAAGAAGAATGGAAGAATAGATAACTTTCTATTAATGTAGGTAAGAAACAGATATGCATATAAGTGAACATAAATGTGTATTTTCTAGGCTTTCAGGGAACATAAAAATTGCTATTAAAGTAGAACAAAACAGCTTTAACATTAAGTAGAGCTTCTGTGTAGGAATAGGATAAATATCAGACTGTAAGTAACTGCAAAGCCCCCCTGAAAAACAGGGCTATAGAAATACACACATGCCTTTCCACTCATGTCCCTTGTTCATTAAAAAGTATCAAATGCTGTGAATCTGTTATCAGCAACATCTGTTTCCTGAGTTCTGTTCAGGAGATGCTGATCTACATTTAGCTATATTATTGTCTCACATCCAGAAACATCACATTTCGGCTCCTTTGAAGAGCGTACCAGCAGTGTTCTGGTTCCAGAGAGGTACCTCATCATTCTGTAGCTTCTCTGCCCCTCCCACTGGCTTGTACATAATGATACAAAATGTTTCTTCCAAGTTCAACAACTACACTAGTTTATGTGCAGGCTGAAAATTTTAGTAGGCAGAGGAAGTGCTTTTAAACAGGAGCTCTGGTTTTTAAAAGCAGCTGCAAAAATGTCTCCCAATGATTTCTTAGTTTAGCCAGGAAAAAAGAAATATATTCTCATCTTTTTAGTGTGTTATAAAAGTTTATACTAACATAATTCTAATGCAATCAGTAACAATGCAGAGCTGTAAAATAAGTATAACACGATGGAAACAAGCATAATGGTCTTACTTTACCAACCCAGAGCTAAACTTTCAGTGTGAGCGTGAAGTTTGGTATTTTGGTCCATCAATAACACTATTTTGTATTTAAGTTATTGCATTAGAGTACTATAAAAATCACTGTGACTCCTTTGCATATCATTAGCATTGTAGAGATCTACTGCTGGTGTCTGGCTGATGAATTAGACACTTTTAGATCATCATTACATCTCTGCCGTCGCTGGTGCTGTCTGTATCTGTAAGAGTAATTCTGGCAATAAGCATTAAGTGATATCATCACTCTTCTAGATAGTCTCTGGAGAAGCCAAGCAATGATGTCATGTCTAAGCAGTCCTTTAATCCCAGATGTATCATTTAATGTCCTGATTTACATGTGTTTCTGCAATAGTGTGAGGAATCACATTTTACACTGGAGCTTAATGGTTTTTTTCCTTGGGCTGTCAGTTTTTCAAATTCAGCAGTAGAAGTTCATACTTTTCAAGAAAAACTGCATTTTTTAGATTTAAGACTGTATAACCACATACATATCATATAGGGGTATGTTAGGATTAGATTTTGTAATTTCGCTGGTTTTCTCATACCCATGACCCAGTCCTAAAAAAAACCTTAGATGAGATTATGTCAGGAAGGTTTCTTGGATTGAGTTTTGTTGTGATTTGTTTGCTTTCTTGTTTATTAGAACTTTTCTGTGCTAGTAGCAGCCTTAATTCAGTTGCATTTCAATTGCAAAAAGCCAGAGATGCTTTTGCTGAAATAATTGACTTTTTAAAATTCAGCACACTAATATAAATTATACCAACAAAAGACAATGTCATTGCTATAGGCTGTGCCTATGATAGCATTAACTGCTTCAGTTGTGCCAAGATGGGTTGTACTTTCATAATGATACCAGCAAGCCATTTCTGAAGCAGACCTTGCCTGAGGCACATGCTTAACTTTACATAATGCAAATAATTTCACTGATTTCAGAAATTATTTATAAGTCAAAATCTTGGCCCCCTCATTCCAAAGACTTCAGTGGAGCTAAAAGCCACCCACAGGGCAAAAAACATTTTCTAACTCTGGACTAGAGCTGATAGAATCCCTGGGGCTGCAACAGAATTGATCTTTTGATATTGAAGAAGAGGTGAGACTTGTGGGTAAACCCTGGAAAACTTAAGAACTGTGGATGTAACTTATTATTCATGTGAAAGAGAGAAGGGAATGAGCAGAGGCTTGCATAAAAGTAATAACATTGCCAAAGGGATGGTCTAGGAAAATGGCCTTTAAAGCAGTATTTTGGATAAATAACTGTGGAACAAGATTGAATCTGTCAAGAGAGTTTTATCTCTGCAGATGACAGGATGTTATGGATGGCCTATTAGCGACACTATGTGGAAACCATCTGCCAGGCTAAGGTAGAGCTTAGATACAAGATTCAAGAATCAAGAGCAAGCTTCAAGATGAAGATGATATTCAAGTTATGGGCTGATGCAGTAGGAAGATGGTTATTGTTCAGAAGTCATAAGGAAAGAAGATAATGGGCAGGAGAGACTTCGGAAGAAAATTAAGATATCTGCTTTAGTAATGATGAGTTTGTGGTAATTGCTAAACATACACATAAAAGTATGAGAAAAGAAGCTGAGATTTCCATTTGAACAGACGGTGTGGTGTTTTGGAAGTCATCAGGCAAGCTGAAATTGTGTTTGCAAATGAGAAGAAATGTGGAAGGGAAAGAGAAGGAACAGAAGGGGTAGAGGCTAGTGAAACTGCAAAAGGAAACTGAGGTGTGAAGCACGAGGAGAGTCCAGCAGAGGACACACTGAGGTAGCACTCAGGGAACCAGGAGGAGGATGCAGAGAATGCTGTCTCTGAAGATGTGAAAACAAACAGCATTGACAGCAGGAGCATGACCGAAACTACTGAAGTGCCTGACTGCGAGGCTCTGGACTTACTGTTAAAAGTATTTCCCATTGACTGTAAGAGCAGAAACCAGATGTTTGTAGACTGGCTTTTTTGGAAAGAAATTCTAAATTATTATTGTGGTCATCTCAGTGTGGCTGATGTGTTTTGGCATAGGTTTTTCAAGATGGGAAGGACCAAAGCAGATTTGAAGTTTATTTCTATTATGAAGGGAAGGGTATAAGGAGAGAAGGTTGCAAGGGAGATCTGAAATCAAGAAGATCACTCTCATAAACAGGGTTGGAGACCTTTATTGTGCAATCATCAACAAATGATCCCTCAAAGAAGAAAATTAATGACCTGAACTGTGACTGAGACAGGCACATTGGACCACTCGCATAACTCTGTGGTCTACAATGTACATTTAACAAGAATTTGGCCCTTTAAGTTTGACTACTTTTTGTGATCTGTTTGAGTGTATCAATGTATGTCCAACTCTGGGTGCATTTGAAAGTTGCTTGTTCTGGCATTTGGAAGGCATGATGGACATGGGCATGAAATCCTGAGGGCTGAAGCAGAGTGAGAGCAGTGTCTGCAGTGTCTTCCTGATGTCATGCATCAAATATTGCATGCGACAGACTGAGCTGCTGCAAATGCCTCATGAAGCTCTTAACTATCCAGGAATTATTCCATGCTTTCCTGGTATCTGAGGGATGTGTTCATGCCTCATCTGAGAATGCTTGTCCTGTGCCCAGGAGACACAGGGCCCTGTGTTTTCCTCAGCCAGTTTTGCGCTTCCTTCTGCAGTATCACTGGTACAAATTAGCTCACTTTGCTACTATAGTCCTTTTTACATACTTAGGATAAATATCAGACTGTAAGTACTTATGTTTTGAATAGATTTAACTAAAATTTTCATCACCTCTTAATAAAGTCAGCTTGCTGTGTTCAGATGGGCCAACTGAGGCATTGCACTGATACAGACACGGACAGGGGCTTGTTGAATGATGGTATAATGTGAGTGGTTTCAGCTAATTAGCACCTATATTTCTGTTCCTTTTTACTTTGTCCAAGTGAATGCTGTAATGGTCTGTCCCTGAGGACAAGTAGATAGCAAGTGTTTCCTGTCCATAAACACCTCTGGAAATGCAGTGACTGTGTTCAGCTCTTGCTGAGCTGCTGTGAGCAGGAGTGGGACTTACTCTTGTGCTTTGAGTGCAGTGTACTCTGGGTAGCAGAAACCCTTATCTTGCACTTCCATATTGCTGCATGGAACAAAGACCAGTGTAAGAACAAACCCACCCCATGCCTCCATGGGTATTGTTTCTTGCTTGTCTCTTCATGAGCACAAATTTGCAGTGAGACAACCCAGGGCTGACAAAAAAGAGCTTTGTTGCTTTCTGATAGCTTAAAGAGAGACAAGGAGAGACCTCCTGACACACTTGCCATCACTCTCCAGACCTTTTCTAAATTTTATCTTCTCTGGCTGCAGAGTTTGTGAGGTGCAAATCACCTCTCCTGAAAATGCCCCATGGTTTCCATAGGATGAAATCACTCACTGCTGGTTAGAGTAAGACTTCTGATTTACAAAAGTGTTGCTGTATTCAGGTGGCTTCAGACAACTTTGAATTCTAAAAGCTGTGACAAACATCAGTATGGGCAAAGAGGCCAGCCTGAGCACTCACCTGCCCTGGGGTTTGCTGCCCTCCCTGTTGTGTCAGTGGGCCTGTAAGTGGGGCTGCACTGTCAAACTAGAGCATCAAAATGATAGAGCATCAGAAACATGGCAGAAAGTGAAAGTATCTTTTGATCTTTAAGTGACCCAGTTCATCATGTGGTCCCACAAAGCCTTTACATGTGTGTAGTTAAAGTGCTAAATTGCAGCACAAGGAAGTTCTTGAAGGAGCAGGGACTTAGGGTGCCCTTAGACACAGCAGAACAACTGACAGATCAATTTCCTACAGTGCTATTTAATTCCTCCAGGGGGTTTCTGCCAGCATCCAAAACCTTGTAAGCCACCTAATTCAGGAGTCAGTTTATTACAGATACTGAAGGATGAATTTAAAACATAATCCCTGCACCTCTCTTGTACTGTGGCTTGAAACCCAAACTGTTTCTGTAACATTATAAGATGTCAGTATCAGTAAATGAGATCCTTGAAAAAATCCCAACCACCCCACAGAATCCCCTGGGACCAAATTTCTGTATTATGTGGGTGAAGCTGCAGAAGTTGACACTGTCTGTATAAATTCATGGAGGGAATTTCTCTGGAGAAGGTATTTTTTCCTTTATGAAGGGAAATCGGTCCCCCAGAAACCATGCATTTGGTGGTGTTGTGACTCCTCTTTATTATGAATGCTGACAATCTCTTGGGACTGAAGTGTACTGTTTGTTCACCCTTTTAGTATCAAGATAGGCATCACATTGATGGTTTTCAGAATGAGGGGAAAGATGGGGAAGGCAAAGAAAACGTTTTCTTTGTAGATGTCCCTATGGAAAAAAGCCATTATGTTCCATTATTCTTCCCTCGTACTTTCCACGGGCATCTTGTTTACACAGTATTTCTCAAAATATTTCTAGGTCAAATCAATCTTTTCTGTACCAGCTTTGACCTCACTCTTATTTATTTATGTGACCAGCTGTTCTCAAGATAAGTGATACAAAAGAGGTAAGGAAAGGAAAGAACAAAAGGAGGGAGCAACAACTTTTCTGTCTTCTCTGCCTCTGTGAAATAAATATGAAGCAAATAACCTGAAATATTGTTTTGACTTCTCCCATTAACTAAGCTGCTACCAGAGATGACGTTAGCTGGCATGAATAGTCACTCATGACCACAACTAGCAATATTTATCTCCTTCCCACTGTAGGGACTGGAAAAGTCCATAGCTGTGCAGGGTCCTGAAGATGCTTTCTGTGGGGGACAGCCATTATATTCTTGCATCTGGACAGGCATGGATTATCCTGATGTTCTTCAAATGTTCCTTCTTTAATGTTCTTCACATGACATTGTCATCAAACACATCACGGTTCCACTTAAAGGAACGGGTTTGGAGTGCATGGTCTCTCATCCACATTGCAGAAGCGTGTTCTTCCTCAGTCTTGTATCCTTGGGGAATGTACCTTGAAAGAAAGATTCAGTTTCCTTCTGCAGAAGCTTTATGAAATTTGGTAGGGTTAATAATAATGATAATTCTTAAGATTAGAGCCAGCCCGCTTATGATGGCTATCTTAGCAGGTAAGGAGAGTGAGCATCACTAGACAACCACAAAATCCCAGGCACCATCATAAACTGTCAATTACTCTTTGTGGATGGTGAAATTCACCTCCAGAGAACCATGTGCTGCCAAAGATAATTTCTGGTATCCAAGATACCCTACCCTATTTACAAAGTTTAAGAAAAAGAAGTAGGATTATCCTGATTTTACAGATTAGATTGGAAGCAGAGTAAGTGTTACTTAAATGTGTCAGAGCCAGGGTTTGAATCATAATCATCTGAATCTCAGACTGGTGCTTTAATCTCCAGAGAGGACTGATGCTCTGGAGAGGAAAAGCTTGCAGCAGTCAAAGTTGCAGCTTTGGGGAAGTGACTGGCCAGAAAAATGAGTGTTAGCCAAATGTTTTTCATTTTTGTGTTTGTGTGAGAGAAGCTGTGCATGCTAATTTGGTAAAAATTCAACTTAATCATTTAATTAGAAGTTGTTGTTATCTCAAAACTTTGCAGCACACCCACATTGCTCCTGACAGCTTGGGCTGTGTGGCACAGACAAGCTAGGATAGTATAAATGTCAAAATATGCTTTACATTCTTGTGTATATATATCAGTGCATTATTGATTAAAATAAAACTATGCAGTGTGACAGATTACGTTTCTCTAATTGTTATCATTCTTTAAATGAATTTGTGGCTGTCAAGAGAAATTTGCACTTCTAGAAGCATGGGAAGCCTTGGAATCATCTATACTGAAAATAAGGCCAGGCCTTGCTCAGTGTAGCTTTTTCTCCAACATTGCTGGAGGTGGCTGAGCTGATTTGAATACATTTGGTTTTGAATGCTTTCCCTTGCCTTGCTAATTACATACAAGGCTGTATTTCATGCAGAACTCTGACCATTTTTCTCTGTTTATCAATGATTTTTACTGTTTGTGGGAATAAAGAAGTGGGAGGCTTGTATGCTGAGGGAGCTGATTCTTCACATGTTCCTGCTGGATGGCTCCTGCTGCTGTGATGTTTGTGGAGCAAGAAGCTGGTGCACCCCCATGAGTTAGAGAAGGTTTGTATCCTCTTTTTGGAGGTGGATGTGAAGCTAGCAGTAGGCTGAAACTGAGAATCTGTTAGCTAAATTTTGCTTAACCTGAAGAACCTCATGTCCCTTGCTTAGCAGAAGCTAAAGAGGCACTGGTTTCTCCTGGAGCATTATTGCTGGTGGACAAGAGGCTGACATGATCTAGCTATGTGCACTTGCAGCCCAGAAAGCCAGCAGTGTTCTGGACTGCATCAAAAGCAGTGTGGCTGGCAGATCCAGGGAGGGGATTCTGCCCCTCTGCTCTTCTCTGCTGAGAGCACATATGGAGCACTACATCCAGCTCTGGGGTCCATCACAGAAAGGACATGGACCTGTTGGAGCAAGTCCGCTTGGGGCCACCAAGATGATTAGAGGGATGGAACACTGCTCAAACAAAAAAAGGATGAGAGAATTTGGATTGTTCAGCCTGGAAAAGAGAAGGCTTTGGGATGACCTAACTGCAGCCTTCCAGGACCTGAAGGGAGCCCACAGGAAAGATGTAGAGGGACTTTTTAGAAGAACATGTAGTGACAGAACAAGGGGGAATGGATTCAAACTAAGAGAGAGTGGGTTTAGGTTACATAGAAGGAAGTTCTTCGCTGGGAGTGAGGGTCGTGAGACACTGGAACAGGTTACCCAGAGAAGCTATGGATGCCCCATCGCTGTCAGTGTTCAAGGCCAGCTTGGATGGAGCTCTGAGCAACCTGGTCTAGTGAAAGGTGTCCCTACTTGTGGCAGGAGGTTGGAACTAAGTGATCTTTAAAGTCTCTTCCAATCCAAACCATTCTATGAGTCCATGATTATTGCATTATGTGTGTATTAGACAGTCTGAAGTGGTGTATGCACATCCACTGTGGATATACTATTACAAGGTTGCTACAAGGAGCCACTGAAGAACATGAGAAAGGGAATGAAGTAGTTAAGAGAGGCAGATTGAAGCAAAGATGACTCATCTGATGCCTTAACCATAAATGTCACCAATAGTTTCTAGCTAGGCAGAAATCAACAACTGCTGTTCCTATTTCCTCTAAAAATATTTAATTTTGAGTTTTGTTTACTATGCAGGAGCAATCTTTCGTGTGCTGCATAGATCTAAAGCCATATATTGTCACTTAAGGAGACAGTATCCCCAGCAGGCATACTGGAGGTGCCAGCCTTGACACCTAAGTGTCTATTGTCATTAACAAGCTCAGACTCTGGAAACCTTAAAACTCTGTGCTCTGGTTGTCAGCTGGATCTCTGGGTTGACAGACATGGTTCAAATGGCCAGTTGTATGTGGGAAATTACAGACAGACAGCAACTGGAGTTTGAGCAGCACCTCAAGTTCCACCTAGACACCTTTTTTTTGTAGGAAATGTATCACATTAGCCAGGGATTGCTGTTTTGGCTCCCCCAAATTCCTTTACCTGGTTAAATACTCTGTTGCTTTGAGAGAAAATCTGGAATGATTACCAGGGATAGAATGCCCTTTCCTTGTCTTGCTTTCCTGGATGCAGATGGATGCCCTCTGCACACTCGCAGCAGCAGCAGCAGCCAGACAAACTGGTACATCACGGCGCTTTCCTTCTGCCTAAAATGGAGAGCCTACTTCTGATTAAAATTCAGCCAGAGGCTCTAATACTCCAGTATTAATAGCGGTCCTGGCCTTGACAAAAATAGCTGTTAAATGGGGAGTAAAAAGCTTTCTATGTTTGCCAGAGTTGTAATGAAAATGGTAGGGCTGTCATAAATACGATGTTCGTAGTTAAAATTATTATGGCTTAACAATTTTCCGATGCATTCCATTGGGTTATTTCCAGCACATTCAGACCTTAGAGTTGTAAAGGCTTAATAGAAAATCTTGACAGTGAGTCTTGATCAGTGCCAGAGGAAAAAGTAGGCAGTGTTTATGAAATACGCTCACATTCTTTACTCACCACCTTGACGTTGCTGCTGTGCTCATTTGTTGTCATCTTTATCTGTGTCAAACTCTCTCAATAAACACTTGAACCAGTTTATGGCTGTGGATTGCTAAATTCAGGTGCTGGTGTGATGCACACTATATGAGCCTAACAATGCTCATGGCCTGTAAATGCACAGGCTGACTCCTCCTCATCCTTGGTGTTCCACAGAAGTGGCTGGAGCTGGGCCAATCTGTAATTCCTGAAGCCTGAGCATAATGATCCATCATTGATGTAAGTTACTACTTTTAGGAAAAACTAGTGTTTAGAACGAATCAAGCATGCATGGGTTAATGCTGAACTGTGAAGCATGGCCAGAAGTTACATTTGACAGATCTTTGTAGATGCCAAGGAACTCAGGGAAAATTTAAATACCAGCCTGTGTGATAATGGTAGAACAATAGTAGCTGAGAAAATGTACAGAAATATTTTATTCCAAGCAGTAAAGTGACTAATGCTGTTCATTTATGATCCACACAGTAGGGAAGTGCATTTGCCTCTCTGTAGCTCCAGCTTCAGTCTGTAGCAGGAACTTGAAAACTGGATGGCTTCAGCTTTCATTAATTGTCAATTCTGTTTCTTATTTCTCCAGAGCAGAGGCTGAACACTCCTCAGTATTTTTTTCACTGATTCCTAGTGGGCTTTCTAAGTGGAAGGAGATGCATATTTGGAAGTTCTTCTGCTGACCTGGAGGAATATTACTTTCTTCACATTTTTGTGTATTCTGAAGTAAAGGGAAAAGAACTATTAATTTATCCTGAAGCCAAGAACTGCAGAAACCATAGTGTGGCATTATGATCTTTGTAACTGTGGAGAGCATGTTGCTGAGTTTGGAGGACACCCCAGAAATACTGGATTGCTAAGACTTGATTGAGGTTGCTTATTTATCTCATACTAAAGAGACCAACTAGGTCAAGAGGAGCATTCCCATTTTCAATTAGGCAGTGTAGCAGGAAATACCCTACTCTTTATCTCTGGGTATCTCAGTTGACAAAAGAATGCAGCAAAGCCGTATCAGGCAGCAATAGAGAGCTCCCTGAATTCTCACCTCTTGTTTTGCAGGGTTGTGTATGAGATGAAGCTATTCAGTTGCTTAGTTGAATATATCCTGAAGTGCCTTTCTGAATCCATTGCCTTCTGTGTAGATTACTTTTATGAAGAAATAATAATAATAGTAGTCCTAGTAAAATATTTTCTGCACCACTGTAAAAATCTTGTATTTTTTTGCAGAGAAGGTGTATGACTGCGCAAGCTGAAGAAACTGGATGTGTGTTTTATTGCCTGATAGTGGGAATTGAATTGGTGGCTTTTCCAAAGCTTATAAGCAAGCTTGGTATATAATGCCTTTGGGATCCCTGTGTTGGTAATAGTGTTTGCTACTAACACCTTGGTCTTTGTGTTTTGGTAGCACTGGTGGTCTAAAGATTTACAGGGAGGGCTGTTAGGTTTTAACAATCAACTGATACACCTACAGAGTCTCTCTGAGAACCAGTAAACTTGAGGGAAAAGAAAAAAAAAGAGCAGTGGAAAGTAATTATGACATGAGCACTTTTAGAAATTGTCTCCTAAGAGCACTTTGGAGCAGTTGGTAAACACTCAGGAGACAAGAGCATGAACGTACGTACATGGCAGAATAAATAGCATTTAATCTGTTCTTCTGGTAGTTACAGTGTTTGTCTGGGTGAGGCTGTCATGCCCTGTAACTGTGCAGGTTGTGGGCAGTGTCGACAGCCATCAGATATTTCTTTCAATACCTGTCTCTTCTACCAGCTGCTCTTTTCCAGGTACCAGGTAGCAGCTGCCTGTCTGATCACCTGAACTATCTTCTTGTGACTCTGTCTTGAATCCCATCTCCAGGGGTTAGACTTCAGCAGAGCCTGCTGGATGCTGGATATGCCTCTCAGATTTCTTTCTTGGGTAGTAAGGCTGCATTGTGTGTTGCTGAGGAACTGGCAGGAACCAACCTATCCTCTTAGAGAGATGCCCTTTCCAGATTTGATCTATGACATTAAAGATAACCTGCTGTGATTAATCAAGGCTCGGCTGTCTCTTTTGATCAGAGCTTCACTTATTGATCCCTGTGTCTACACTGTACATAAATCATTCAGCTTTCACAGAAAAGAACATTGTGCACCATTCTGGAGCCCTTTGGTCAGAATGGAGAGTGTTGGCTGTCCTGGTTTTTAGCAGCAAAGCTGAGAACCCACAAAAAAGGGGCAGCTGTGAGCCAACATAGCAACAGCTGTCTTCAGTCTCCTAGCCTGCTCTGAAAAATGCAGGGCTAACTGGATGCTGCTGTTCTTGCTGTGCATGCTGGATGTGGTTAGGACTCACAGGTGTCTGGCAGCCTTGGGTAAATATGAAATACTCTGCTGGATTTACCTGGGGAACAGTTGAAGCATGGAAATGCTGCGCTGAATCAATGGCTGATACTCATAAATTTGAAAAATGTGTTGCTTTCTTAGTCTTTCTCTCTGGAAAGACTGGAAGTGCTGAAAAGTATTTTGTATAGCTGTTACTACTTATGAAAGAAGTCTTTATCATAAGGAAGTCACCTGCTATAAGTCACATAAGTTAAATAACATTTTAATTGTCACTGTTCAGAATTGAATTACCTGAGGAAGAAGAGGGTTTTTTAAATTAATTTTCTGTTGAATGATGTGTGTGTGATTCCATTTAGAAAAGTTTGAAAGCTGAACATTTGTGTTACTGTCTTATTATGATTATATTTGGTCCTGTATTTCCTCCCAATTTGTGTTCTGAGGAGCTAGGGGCAGTTACATGAATGTGATAACACAGGAGATTATTCTATTGTTCAGTAGGTGCTATGACATTTCTTATTTGTATATATATTTTTACAGAGTTTGCTGACATTTTAGCTCCTGATGTGGGAAAGTGAAATAAAAAGAGGAGATCAGAAAAGAAATGATAAAGAAGGGGAAAAAAACAAGCTGTGATCTAAGGGAGAATTTGAGGATACTATCTACAAGAATTTTTGAAAGAAACCCTTGATTTGATGGATTTCACATTATCTGACAAAGAGCATATAAAAAAAAAAGAAGGCAAAATTAAAGCTACACGGGAAGTGAGCCGCAGTACTGAATTTAAAATGTTGGCAATTTCTGTTGTTAGTTTGACATTTGATTGTTGCATGGGATTTGGTGTTTTTGTTGCAAGTAGAATTAAGCTTTTCTGTTAACAGCATATACAACACCACCACACTCCCTTCAACTTCACTGATGGACGGTGTTTTGTACCCAAAATGAGTGCCTTTAATATTACAAGCACATTCAGTTTCAACAGCTGTACCTTTTTTTGGCAGAACATTCAGATGTAGATTAAATAGCTGCGTTGTAAGGTCTTGAGTTCACGCAGGAAGGCAGTTGTGAGGCAGAGCAACACTAGCACAGCATCCTTTTTCAGCAGTAGCTCAGAGCAAATGCTTAGGAAATAGTAGAAGAAATAAGACATACAGGGGTAATTGAGTGTTCTGACTGCTTAGAAGCCAACAAGCAAAATGACTATGTTAGTGCAATCCTGAAGCAGAGGCTCAGAGATACTGCTTTCAGTTCTCATCTTTGGAACAGGATTAAGTACAAATATCACACTTTGAGCTTTTCCACGAGAGCAGTCAGGATTTGCATTAGTGCAGGTGGATCAGTTTGAGGCATCTGCCTTCCAAGTGGGTCTGACTCTGTAAACATCTCTGTGGGGTGGGTAAGAGTTCTGTTCTAGCCATGATGCTGCAATGACATGAATACAAATTAAGCCCGAAGTTAGCAACTGTCCTGCACTGTGATTGCAAACCTGACTCGCAGTAGCTGCATGGGTGTTTGTCCTTCTCATGCCTGTGCATTTTGGATGAATAGCAATAATGGCTATTTAGGATTACTAGTTCTCAAGGCAGCTGAAGAAGAGGAAGGAAATGGATGTTCGTGGGTATCTTTTCAAGTTTGGTTTCTGTCTGCATGCAAGTGCAAAAGGTTTGTCAGGCATTTAGCTTGGGATCTAAACTAGAAATACATCTCCTCTTTAGCAATCTCCTCCTTTCCCCTCCTTCTGCAGTCGCACCAGAGCAGTGCTGCAAAATGGCAGCAGCTATTTCAGCTGCCAGGTTATTCCTCTCACTTTCTATTTAAGCAGGATCCACAGCCTGGCTGTACTTGTTGAAGAGTAACAGAAAGTCCTGAAGATGACTCTTAGTTTCTGCATTGTAACTGCTATTTATAATAATTTGATGTTCTCCCTGAAAATTGAAACTATAAAGTTGATGAATTGGTTTCAGATTCTTTTTTCTGTTGGTCTTCAGTTGCATGGGCTGTTTAACACCAATGATGGATAGTTTCATTACAGTTTTTGTCCTATAAGCATATAGGATCTTTATGAAAAAGTGATTTAGGATTTCTTCATGATGCCTGAAAATGTCATAAAAGATGCCTTGCATGGTGTTAATCCTCAAAAGTGAGATGAGTATTATGTTTTTTCTTTCTTTTGGAAGAACAAAAACTTTAAAACCTGTTGGAATTTGACACCCTAAATTGCTACTTTTTAAATGTATTTCCTCTCCATCCTCCTTTCTCATATATCAAGGCCTCTCTGCTAATTGTCATGAAGACTGCTACAATACTTTTTGTGATTTCTTTTTTGATACTGAAAAATTGTTTTTGTGCTTCATGCAGGGCTTTTTCCTTTTTCTATTTGACCATTGAATCCAAGCCAGGCATAATATTGAGTACAGAAGGGAAAAGCTTCTCTTTCAAAGTGGCAAATATTTAAATAACTATTTTAAAGTCTTCATTTAGAAACAAACCAGCAAATGTTGAGGCCCTCACAGATGGCTTCATATTGCTACTCCCTGTTTTAGACACTGCTGTGACCATCCCTCAACATTGCTATATGAACCAGTGAGTTCAGCTGGGAGAATGGTGAATAATTTCCTGTCTGGTGTTAGCAGTCTCCAAAGCAGCCAGGTTAAAAATTCATGGAGGTTATCTTGACTTTTCACCCTCTGGTTTTCAAAAAGCTTGAAGTTTGCTGAATAAGGTATTAAAAGCAGAAGGTATTGTCAGACAGCCTTGGGTTTGTATTAGTGTATGGTTTTTCCTTCCTTTTGAATTCTATTTGGTAGTATGAAAGGAGAACTTTAAATATTTTGCTGAAAAGGAATGGGTTTTATACCAGTCTTTTTCACTTTCTCTTTTTTGTGAGAGCTAATAATTTGAGGCACTGTCCTTGAACTGGTAATAATTTAACAGGTAGGAAATATGTACTTCCTAATTCCTAGGTGAAAAGTGATAAAAACTGTGAAGTTACTTACACAGGGGTTTTGTTAGCTAGACTTATTCTGTCCTAGCTTTTTGTACCTGATAGAGTTTCTGGTGCTCACTGCAAATGAAAGGGACTTCTGGAGAGTCAGCTCATTGCGGAAATAGCAGCAGGCTGTTCACTGAGAATAATCTCTCACAGAGACATTTATTCACAGCAACAGCGTTTCTTCTGCTTTATTTCCCCCAGTGCTATGTTAAAGTGGCTCAGCCTTCTGGATGTTACAAAGTTGTATTGCTCCTTTGACCTACTCTGAGCTTTAGGTCGCTGATGTCAGATCTGGCCCACTTTAAGATGTTTCATGTTCTTTTACACACTCTAATTGTAGCTTTCTTGTTCCCCCGGTGGTGTCCTTCATTGCTGTTTTCCTTGCACTCTCCACCTACACTTTCTCAATAGTCACTCTGTGAGTATGAAACAGCAAAGGGTGGATTCCCAGTACAAGGCCTTGCTTAGAAAGGACAGACCCTTCAGAGTTGCAGAATCAGTCTGTGTGATGCTAGAGGCAGTCAGTTGTGAGTGATGTGAAATAATCCTGTAATTATTCCATTACTTTTTCATAAATGGAATATCTCCAGAATGCCAACTGCTCCAGCTTTGGGTGTATCTGGCCACCAAATTTGTCTTTAAGTTGCACGTAGCATTAAGGTCCAAGTGTATGTGTGTACTGCAGCTTCCATTGCAGCTGCCTTTTGAAGGGACCTTACAGAGGGGTTGCTGCCCCAAAACTCATTAGGAAGCTTGGTTGATTGCGGCATTAGCCACTGGTTGGTCACCATAACTGTCTTCCTACGAACTTGGCAGTCTCACCTTTCACATGTCTATTTTTTATATTGTCCTTGAAACACCAGATGACAGGGACCATTTTCTGTGATGTGATACTTTTGATTCTTATCTCAAACTTCATGTGCTTCCACAGGTTTAATGCTAATAATTGACTGTTGTCAGTAGGTCTGTCAGTTTTGCCTTGTTCCTCTTGTGTTTCAGCCACATATTTCTGAGAAATGTCTGCCATTATTTTTCATCATCTAAAGCAAAATATGAGCAAGTTGAGTGAGTCCGCTGGTTGTCAGGTATTTGGACCTCTCACGTATGTCCAGCTATGCACTTGTGGACTGTTCTCTGCTAAAGTGATTATATAATGTGTTGATAATAGTTGATTATGTAAAAAAACAATTAGTTGTTTTTTATTGTTATTTATACCTCTACTATTTTTTATTTCTGAAGTACACTTGTAGAATCTTGTAGGCCCAGACAGCAGAGTTGGGAAGTTTCAGGTGGTCGGTATACTCTGTATAATCTTAAAAAGTTAGTTCAGGTGTCTCCTTCAATTTATTGCTAATTTTTTATGTAAGACATTTTCATATTTCTGAATGTTCTATATAAAAAAGCCATTTTCATCTGTTTTGTGAATTTTTTGGGATTGCCTGACTTTGCAATTTTTCTTAAAGCACATTGTGATTTTGTTCGACACGTAATGATTTTTATACACGTCTGCAGCCTGTCAGCTGAAGATGTGAGCACATATTTGTTAAATGCAGGCTGGGGTTGGGGGTGTACAAGACAAACCATATAGGCAGTCATTGCTCTGAGCTAATCTTATCTCCTGGAGCAAAGCATTTCTGAGGAATTTCTAATTTTGACAACTGGGATCAAATGTCTGACTTCTGAGGGCTGACAATAATGCCAGGGGCTGAGCTGCTTTGTCCTGTTGGTAGCAACTGCACAGTTAAAAACCCCATTAAATGCCAGGGAACCATGCATCTTAGCTGGTTAGGTTCAGGGTGGGTGTGTGTGCAGGGTAAGGCATCAGCTTCAGCAGTCTTTATGGGGCAGAAATGCTGTGGCTGCTCAGGGGTAAAAATAGTTCTGGGTTTTCAATGGCTGCATTCCATGGCTGGAGCCTGAAATCATGAATCAGGGCTCAGCTCTCGGTCTGTGCGAGACCAACTGCGAGAGCGGTGCAGACACCCGGAGGGGAGCAGCTGGCTGAGATGGGTCCGAGCCCAGCTCCGCTGATACTCTGGGAAGGACCTGTGTTGCTTGTACACTCCCAGCAAGGTATTGTACATTCATATTTTGATTTCCAGCAGGAGTGTAGTTACTTGAGTGTGAATAATTAAAGATCTACTGAGCCATGCAAAATTTGCCACTCAACCAGAGGCAGCTTTTAAAAAGTGTCTGTTCTGTGTGAGTTCAGCTTCACAGAGACTTGTAGCTTCACACTTTACAAGCTTCCAGAGACCTGGGATGGCATACTGTGATTAGAAGGGCGTGCTGCTCATTCCCACCTGAACACTGTTTGTGTGTTTGTCCTTGATTTTTTATGGCATTTTGTTTTCCAGAAATTTTCCAGCTTGGAAATTCCTGGGAATTTAGATATGTAAATAGTAGTCCTTTGAAACCCTTCTGCAAGAGTGCTTTTTAAAACTGTATGTAAAACATGGCTGCTTAACTCATAGATCTCTTTAAAGCTTCATGAGATCTATGCAGGTTTAAACTGCATTTTGAAAGAGTTCAAATGATTATTCTCAGCAGTTTAAAACATGGCATAATTTAATGAGAGGGCATTTTGTACTTACAGTCAGGACTTTGTGTTGAAAGTGTTATTTTAAAACTACCAAACTTTTTGTGACCAACTTTAGCTTTGAAAAGGGTAAACAAAACCCTGTTTTGTTTTTTGGGTTTTTTTTGGGTTTTTTTGGTTTTTTTGGTTTTTTGTTTTTTGGGGTTTTTTTTGTCCCTGAGACATTTAAAATATGTTTTGCTCCAGGCTATTGCTAGTAGGACCTTGAGAAATAGATGTTCCTGCAGATTTTGGCATGCCCTGTGAGTTGAATAACTGTGTGATCCTTCTCCCAGAGCGAGTTGCTACATTTCATGCTGCTGGAAGTAGCCACGCCAGCCGTGTGTGCAGATTGTCCATTCCATTAGTGCCCGGGGCAAAACGATGCAAATCCACACAAGGGAACCTCGCTGTCGGCCACAGCGCTCAAGTGCATCCATCTGTGCCCATTTTTGGGGCCCTGGGGTGCAGCCACACACTTGTGTGCCACTCGGTGTGTCTGCTCTTGCTAGCCCTGCGTGCCTGGAGCAGTGGCAGGCACCTGCCTTCTGCTCTGCTGGCGCTTTCCTTGTGACACGGGCACCTGCAGCTGTGCTGTGCCCACGTACTGCTGGATGGGCTTCTGTTAGCTCAGCATGGAGCTGGGGGCTGCTGGTCGTGCTTTAGCAATCCAGCTGCCAAAGCGAGTGGCGACTCATCTTTTTCATCTCTAGTGTGGCGGCACAGCTTGTTTCCCTGAACATTGCTGATATTCAGAGTAGAGGATACTGTTTTCTCATGCACTCCCACATTGTGAAGCTGATCTGTAACATAACCAAAGTGAATTTAGCAAATCTCACTTGGAATAACAACTTTGGAAAGTGAGAAGCATATTGCTCTAAGATCGGGAGTAAAACTGAATAAGTCAAAGTAGCTCCATGCTGTAAGCTAAGTTAGTGAGGTGTTAGGTTCAGTTATAGGATGATTAGCAAACATAAGGAGTTTAAAAATCTATCTTGTTTTATTTTCCTTGACACATTTTAGCGTGGAAAGCACTGGGCTTGGGTGCAGGACTTAGGTTCTGTTGCAGACTTGCTGATGGAATTCAGTCGCCTAATCTTCTTGTTTTTCAGTTCCCAGTCTGTATAATGAGGATGAATTTATAACAGAGATATCATAGGAATGAAATCTATTTATCACAAATGTAAATGCTAATGCCATCTTTGCCCCATCAGAGCTGCCCAAATGCATGGCCAGTGTGCCACTCTTGGGAGGCCCATTCCACTTCTGAATCAGTTTTTTGTTCTCATCAGTAAAGCCCTTTTGAAGAGGGTGAATATGGATGGTTAAAAGTATGTTCCAAGAGTTGTACAAAGTCTGAGGACAAGAACAATTGCTTTAGTCCTGGCTGCCTGTGTTCTGTGTGCTGGCCTCACTGTATGCTCCCCTCTGGGAGGTTCAGTAAGAGTTAGAAATATGTTGCAGGGCCGAGGTTAGCCATCAGCAATGCACAAAAATAGTTGAATGGGCATTTTAAAGAAGTGACACAGCAAAACTGTTGGTATAATTGTACCAATGGCAGAGCTTCCTAAAATAACAAGAACATGAGAAAGTATTTTCTAACTGCAGCACTTTATTTAATGCTATTTTTGCCTCATAAAGCAATGAGAGGTATTTCAAGTATTCAGTCAGTGGCCCAGATATTATGTGTTCTTTGTGTTAGGAATTACAACACTTCCAACTATTTGCCAGAGTTGTTAGATAAGGTGAGTAGCTGAAGATTTGGCTGTTTGCCCAAGCTGTCTGGGTTTAATTATTCTGTGAAACCTCATTAGAGATGAGCTGCACCTATGATATTAAGAAGGAACTATTTTGAGGGTAGTTCAGACCTTGATTCATAGCTCAATTTAAAAAATATTATTTTAGAATTTGAAAGATTTTTCATCCTTATGTACTTTGTTACAGCTACTGTTCAGTCCTGATCTGATTTTTAGAGGGGGCAGGAAAGAGTGAAGATACATTTGGTAGCCAAAATGATGTTGACAAACTGGAGATACAGCCTGAAATAAGTGGATAAATGCAATATATTTCACTTCAAAACTAATCGACTGCACAAATACAAATAGGTCTATGAAGAGAAGATCTGGTCCACAAGGTGAAATTAAGTCCCAAATGCTGTGCTGCTTCAAAATCCAAAGCCATCTTGCAATACAAAACCAAAACATACCACTTGTGAAGCCTGTGAAATGATCTATCTCCTTTACACTAAGTATAGTCTCAGCTGGGGTACAGTTCACATTTTGGGAGCTACAGTTGAAAGATGGGGATCAACTGGGCAATTTGATCTGAGTGCAGTGGGAATGATCGAAGTCAAAATTAAATCTCAGGCGAAGATTTCATGAATTGGAGTTCTTTGGTGATGGGTAAGAATATTTAACAACATTTTGCAAATGTGTGAATGGCTGTTGGAAAGAGGTAGGGAATAGCTCTTCTCAGTAGATGTAGGGGAAGAAGTAATGGGCTTCAGTCTCAGAAGATTCAGTTTTGTTAAATGATGAAGTGTTTGTCTGGGGTGATGTAGGTACGACCTGTTCTGCTGTCATCCGTGAGGTCTTTTCAAGTCTCTCCCAGTTCTATGATTCTATAATCCTTTGAGCTGGAAACAAATGTCCTTCCTTAATCCTCTGCAGCAGACTCTGAGCTCAGTGTCTCCCAGAGAACCTGTTCCTGCAACTGTGCCTGGTACTATTACAGACAGTAGTAGCTGAGCAGAGGGAAGGGTTGGATGCACGTGTGAACTTTTGGTAGTCACAGACAACATGGAGATGTGAGGAATACTTGGTTGCCTCAGTTTCTCACAGTACAAAAGCTGTAGGACAGCCACTCGAACTGCCAGGTGGTAAATGGTGAGGACTTTTTCACACAGTGGTTAACCTGAGGAACTTACTGCTGTTGGATATGTTGGGTTCTAAAAGCAATTAGACAATATTATGCCAGCAGATCTGTCAAAAGCATTTAAACATAAATATACCAGTTCTAGCTTGAGAATTTCTCAAGACACATGTTGCTGGAGGCTGGATGCCATGGAAGCTATTTTTAAGTTTGTGCTCTGTTCTTATACTCTTAGCACATGCAAGTGGTGTCCATCAGAGTTTGAAGGGAGAACTGGGTCCAAAATTTATTGAAGGACGGTTTTCTCATTCTCCAGTCTGTAGTGCACAGCCTGTGGCAGCCTCCACATGCCTGAAAATCAGCACATTTAAAATAGCCTCTTGCCTGTCAGGATCTGAGAAGAGCCCTGACCTGGATGACTTCTGTTTCTATCTGAGAATTATTCTGTCAGCACTCCCACTTCAGTCTGAGAAGTGCAGTGGAGCAGCTGAGATGGAATGGGAAGAGGCAGCAAAAATTAATTCCCACTCACTGGGCATTCTTATGTCTTCATTGGGAATTTCAGGGCATTTGATTCCTAGATTATTTCCAGCCAGAACTGTGCTGTGAAGTATCAAGTCTTTGCTTGTATGGATAACTTAGGAAGCCCCATCATGAGCGACATTTCTGAGTACAAAACTTGCCATGGCTTCCAGGAGGAACTGCAAATAGCCATGAGGCATGTGAGCAAGGTCAGATAAAAACGACATAAATGCTGTGTGTCAATTTTTTTCACTCACAAAATTGCCCTGTTTTTAGCAGGATGATACTATGAATGATCCCTAATAATTTCATAGAATCATTAGTGTTAGAAGGGACCTCTGGAGATCATCCAGTCCAACCCCCTGCCAAGGCAGTGTTCATCAGAGCAGGTGACATAGGAACTTCCCAGGTGGGTTTTGAATATCTCCTTAGAGGGAGAGTACACAATTGCCCTGGATGGCCTGTTCCAGTGCTCTGCCACCCTGAGTGTAAAATTGTTCTTCCTCATGTTGAGGTGAAACTTCTCATGTTTTACTTCATGGCCATTGCTCCTTATCCTGTCGCTGGGCAGCATCAAAGGCTCTGGCACCATCCTCTTGGTACCTGCTTTTGTAATATTGATATGCATTAATGAGGCCATCTCTCAATAGGCCCAGCTCCCTCAGTGTTTCCTCATAGGAGAGATGTTTCAGATGCCCAGTTCCTGTAGCTGTTGTGCTACCATTCTGTTAGGATTATGTGTTGTGAGGACATGGCACTGTGGAATTGATATGCCAGTAGCTGGCATGCAAGCACCAGACTCTTGGTGCTTTTCTGACTTTCCTCTGTCAATGCTAAAGCCACTGTTGACAGGAGTAAGCAATGAATTATACCTGTGGGGCAAACAATTCAAAGTGTTGACTGAAGAATATTGAGTAATATGGCAGAGGCTGTCTGATAAAAGAATGCAAGGGTAGAAAAGGCCATAACGAGAGCTAAGCCCCTCTGGTGATGTTCAGCTTGTTACAGAATAGGGTCTGATGGGTCAACCTGCTGGAGCACAGTGCTAGAGGGAGAATTCCTGACGGACAGTGTGCAGATTGATAACAAAAATGGAAATCAGGCAGGATAATGTCCACATAAATAGTCCTTAGACCAACAAAATCTATCTTCTAGACTGCCTTCTAGTTCTAGAGCACAATGCCTTGGTGAGTGAGCAAAAAAGACAGGCACTGATATATGGAAAGGTGTTGTGCTACCTTGCTCTTTTATTAGGGGGCTAAAAATACCTTTACAAGAAAGAATGCTTTACTGGAACAAGGCTGTAGGAGGCAAGAATCCTTGGTAGGTTGGCTGTGTTGTAGGGCAGTTGTACTTGTCCTGGAGTAATGGTTGTAAATCGTTGTTTCAAGTAGAAAAATGGTATACTTGCCAAATCCTGAAAACATTATTAATGCTGAAGTATCGTCATGATCCTCTGCTCTGTTTCGCTAATGCCAAAGACAAAGCAAAAACATCTGAAGCACCTCTTGCAGATACCTATAATCTACAGACCCTAAAAAAAGATTCCTCAAATTAAGACTGAAAAAAGAAAGAAGAACTTTCAACACTTCTTCAGCAGATCTCACTGCAGCTGGGTGCCAAATAATTTTCTAAGTATTTTGAAATAAAAACCTGTAACAGTTTTAAAAGGGTTGTACTTTGTAGGTGTGACAAAAATTGCCAAAGCATTGACTCAACAATCTGGGTATTGTCTAATACTGCACAGAGTAAAAGACAGTGATGTAGTGTTTCTTTCATACTGCAGAAATAAATTTCAAATCCAATTTAATATAAGCATGAATGTTCTTATGAGCCACACAGAAGTCCAGTCCTGGTGTACATCCTGCAGAAGATTTGGAGAGAAGGCCCTTGGATGTGATCAGGTAGTTTAACTATAGCCAGAACTGATGAAGCCAGAAGAGAAATTTTTATCCTTTGCAGAACTTAGAGCAGACTGTGAACTAATTTAAATTAATGCTTTTGGAATTAGTAGCTCTAATGGATCTCATCAGACTAATTGACTCAACACACCTGAACAGCACAACCTCCTGTACCTGACCTGGCTCTCCTTGCCTTATTTCTGCCCTTAGCAATATATGTCCATTTTGGACCTTCTATACCAGAATGTTGCTGCCTGGAACAGAAAATGGCAAATGATGAAAAATCACTAATTTGTTTTGATAGCAGCTCTGCACTTGTTTTGTGTATTCTGAGCAGCTGAAAAAGTCAGACAAAGAACAGAATAACTGACCTTTTATGGTGTTCTCATGTGCCCACCTTAAAAAAAAATCACCCTGATGGTTAACAGTAATTATAATAATAGTAATAATAATAACATTTTTGTGCAGCCATTTAGGTCCCTTGATAGTTCTTGTGGAAGTGACCAATATGCTCTCAGGGGTTACAGTATAAATTTGGTGTTGGATCCACCTTATAGTGAATATTCTAGGGTCTATTCTACTGTAGTTAAGTCTAAAATTGAATGGGAGAATTTTCTGCTGGATCTCATACTTGGTGCACACTAATTCCTTCTGAATTTTCATCTCCTTTGCTGAAATGGAATTTCCCTGTAGAAGAATTTGTCTTCCTGATATTGAACTAATAACATGAACCTGTATGTGTTTCCATTAGAAAAGGCTGGTAGCAACAGAGCAGAACTCAGCTGTAAGGATACTCAATTTCTTACTATGAACTACATGTCAGGTTGGTTGTTTTTGCGTTTTTTCCTAGGGTGTTTTTTTTTGTTGTTGTTGTTGGTTTTTTTTTGTGTGTGTGTGTGTGGTTTTTTGTTTGTTTGATTGGTTTGGGTTTTTTTGGGGGGGGGT
>NC_031774.1:16856928-16890246 GCF_001522545.3 Parus major | reverse complement strand
ACCTATTTTTTGTTTTTTGTTTGTTTGATTGGTTTGGGTTTTTTTGGGGGGGGGGGGGGGTGGGGTTTTTTTTTTGTTTGTTTTCCTGGAGCTGTATTTAATTCTGTTTTAAATACATAAAATTTCCACTCAAAATGAAGCACAGCTTCTCTCAGTGGAACATAAAGAAATTCTTCCTTATGTTCTTGTTTTACTACTAGGATTTCTGCAAAGTTTGTTTGAAGTTGTTTGTCCCTTAAAGCTATTACATTGATGCCTTTGCCAAAGCTAAAATCATTGGTCAGATGAGAGGAAAAATACATACTTGTACAGTGATGTATCTGCAGTGATATCATCTGTTTCATGGAGAAATGGCTTTTAGTTCATCCTGTACATCTGTATCCTTAGCAGCAGGTGCCACTGCCAGACAATTCTTCAAAGTTAATGTGATTGCTGGGAAATGCTAAAGCCTTTCTTTTTTATTGCTGTGGGAGGTGATGTCAAGAACTGTGTTCTCTGTGGGAGGGAGAAGAGGCTATGCTGACAAACAAGCTGGAAAGGTGGACTTCTCAACTCTACTTTGTGGAGTATTTAATGTAAGAAAGCAGGAGTGTCCTCTCTGTGGCTTGTGATGGGGAGCAAATGTGGGACACCTTGTCTCAGCAGGAGGTGGGAGCACAAGTTCAGTGTGAAGGGGGCCATCTGGCAGGTGAGATGGAATACACTTTCAGGAAGGACAGGGTTGAGAAGCAATTTTTTCTAGTTGAAATGCTGCCAACTTAGTCATGCCATGAGCAGAGGCTGGACATTTGCATCCTTCCCTTGGCAGGCGGCTTTAAAAGCAGCGCACGCTGCTTCACAGACTGTGCTGGGCAGCTGTATCAGCCCAGCCCACTAAGTTTTTGGCTTTCCTACCAGAAGCTGCTGGTGCCTACTAACTGGTAAGCAGCGAGATGTGCTGAGATTTGGCCTGTCTGAACTTTTGCTCCAAGCTGACAAACCTAGTCTGGAGACCAGTGGAAATTGTGAGTTTGTGTTTGTGCGGCTGGGCCGGAAGAAGCCAGGTTTGGGAGGAGGGAGCCTGGAGCTGTAGTAAGCATACTCCAGAAGCACATGTGCTAGTGCTAAAATGACAGATGACTAAGAAAGGATGCTGTATGACACAAGAGGATGGAAACATTAGCACAGAGCTAATCTACAGGAAAAGAAAACGGTACAACACAGACAATAATAGATTTAATGACAACAAAATACTAGGAATAGATATGATCTGCAGTAATGGAAATGAGGAATGACCAAGCACGTATGAATGTAGGCATGCAATACACAGTCAGCCCCTTTGATCAAAAGTGTATGTACAATGCTCAAAACCAGGAGAGATCCTAATGCTAAGAAGGACACAAGTTCAGGAGCTGGGAGGCTGCATCCTTCTCTTTCTCCATGCAACCACACACCAAAGAAGCATCTGTGTGATGGAAAGGACAGCTGAGGTACCTTTTCCTTACATGCTCGCTTTTATGCACAGAAGACAATAGCAGTGAAACATCTGAGAAGCTGAGCATGAGCTAACACACGTGATGGCAGAATAGCAATGCTTGATAGCTCAGAGAATGCCAAGCAGAGAACAACTCAAACTGAATAATAGGACAAAAAGTGACCATGGAATGGTGAGATCTCAGAAGCATTCATGGAACAAAAAGTTCAGGTGTGTTTACAGTGATACAAGTAATACCCCAGCACTTGCAGTATGATGAGATTAATAAACCACATGATTAATAGACTGGGCTTCATTGAAAATACCTAAGCAGTATCACCTTGCAATTCTGCCACGCTCTCTGTGCAAGACCACAGCTGAGTTAGGAAACAAATGAGTCTTGGGGCATCAGATTTAAATCCTGTAACCTATTTCAGTTGCTGTTCATAAGTAAACTTTTTCTAAATTCTCTGGTAATGCCTGTGCAATGCTCTTTCCTGTGTCCTTTGTATAACCTTTCCTGGTCCTATTTGAAATTGGGAAGTGTGTGCAATAGCTATGGAAATTGTTTGGTTTATTGATTTTTCTTTTCATACCCTAATAAAGTGAAAGGGCTATCAAGACAGTAACTTAGATTTATGAAACGAAAATTTGAATTCTAATTTGTTCAATGTTTTAGAAAAGTTGTATTCTCCAAGTCCTGGCTGTGGTTAAAGCAAAGAATCCCCTATAGAATAAACCTTGATGTCCTCATTTCTTTATGATTTTTAAATAGATTTGATGTGCTTAATAGCATTTGTTGTTTTGTCAGGTGTACGGAAGGGAGTCCAAACTCAAACTTTTGTTTTACATAAATGACATAAATGAGAGAGCAGTTTTGGTTTTTTTTAAAATCTTTTTTGTGGAAGACCGAGAAGTGACAAATCACCCTTTTCTGAAAGTGGAGCGTTATTTATGAAGGCTGCTTAGAGCTTCAAATGTGGGTCTTGTGTTGAGTAGCATTTGTTTGTGCATATATACATCATTTCTCCCCCAAGTTCTATTAATGACTGGATTGAACTTAAAAAAGACCAATGTCTTAATGTCTTTTCAGAAGTATCTAATGTTAGGGCTGTCTCGTTAAGGCAAGTAACAGCGTTCTTAATGGCAAATTCATCCACAAGGTAGGACAGGTTTTATCTATCCACTGGTAGAATCTGACCTTTAAAGAAGTTAATCTTTGCAAGTGTTATATGTGCCACAAATTATTGATGAGATTCTCATTGAGTTTCATTTTTTTTCCTACATTAGATTGCATGTGAATACTGACAGAGCTTGGAGAGCTTTATTTTCCTTCTAAATGGAATCTTATGGCCAAATAATGTAGCATAAACAATTTGGAATGCAGAAAGCAAAGTAGGGTTAGGAGATGTAAATTCAGTTCCCTGGCATGACTTAAATAAACAACTCAACCAACAGAAGCCCCGTAATCTAGTTCACATGAGCATATGTTTGGCAGGATTCAGCGTGGTGGGTTTGCAGTCTCTGCTTATCACAGAACCAGGACTGTATGCATCACTGCCACATGCTTCTCTTTTCCCTTCATCCCAGGGAAACTAATCTTGTCAGGAAAAGAAAGTGGGAGGAGGAAATGTATCATTCCAACACAAGCTGGATACAATTCCTTTGCTCCCTGTTAGCGGAGGTTGGGAGATGCCTTCTATCTTACAGACAGCGTATTGCAGATTGGAATTTCAGGGTCTGGTCTTACTTTTAGTGTAGATTTTTTTTTATGTGCATGAAATGTAAAGCTATTTTCTTCAACAGACTCAGAGACTAAAAAGTTTGGTACTGCAGTGTCTCTTGTTTTTGTGGCTTGTATAAATGGTTCATTAACTGTGCTGCTGTAATTTCTATTTTATCAGAAGTAAAGGACAGGAGAGACATGTTGGCACCAGAGTCTTCCTATAAAATTTACTTTAGATGCCTAAAAGTACTATTAGCTTTGGAAGCATTTGTCTTTTCCTTTAAGGGGAGAAAATCTCCTTTTTTATTAAAGTTCCAACCTTGGTGGTAATATGATATATATTAATATAAATAGGTTGTCAGTCATCATACAGTAGTCTATCCTGTTAACCTCCTTGGACTGAATGTTCAGTCCTTACTGTCTGAGCTGTAAAAAACCAAGAATTCCCATCAAGTATCACAGTAGCTTTTGATGTGGAAGTTTTCCACACAGGATAACCTGCAGAGAGTCTGGCGTCTGAGCAACTTGAGAATGGTGAGGTGCCCTAAATACTGGATGGACAAGCAGAGTGAGTTTTAATTTATGAAGGAAATTGAAGTGAGTTTTTCTGCTGCTGCAGCTAGGGGCTGAGTCGCACAGAAATTGTGGGTAGGAAAATCAGCATACAGTGGGATGTCTTCTGGAAAAAGAAATACAGTGGGAGGTCTTCTGGAAGGCAAAAGTAGTATTTGTATAAAAAAAAAATAAATCTTCAAATAAGCTGATTTTGCCTGCTGATGCTAATTTTGTTACAGATTTTGTTCGTCTTCATACTTGTACGGACATGCCCACGTCCCCAAAGCTCTAGGAGAGGGGATTTGGCAAGGATCAGTTGTATGTGATGCAGAGGACAAAAGATGCCAGATGTTAAGTTTGTGGGGTTCTTCCTGATGTAACAAGCATGTTTTGGACAGATCTTTTGTGCCCTTTGGGATTCAGCAGCAATTGCAGAGCTGTGCTTTCCTGCAGATCCTTGCTTACTTCATCTTCCATAAATCCTAGGCCAGGTTATTCCTCATTGCTTGTTTTCCTCATGGGCCAAGGAAGATAGGAAAGGTGGATGTGACATTGTCACAGCCTTGGTGTGGTGTTCATTAGCAATGCAGGCCCTTTCTAACACCATCCTTCTGTTTCTTCTGGTGCTTGTACCTGCATATTTCAGTTCAGACTGCGTTTATGCTAGTATTCATATTTCTGTAACAAACTTTTCCAGATGGAATTTTTAAGTGCACACATTATTGTTTAAACTCTTTTTGCATTAAAGTTAATAGTAAAATTTATGTGGATGTCAAAGAGAGACAGTAATTTCTGTCAGTGCTCAGTACTTTGGAAAATAAAGTCTTTAGAAATGCAGTTGTATAACACCACCTCTCCCTAAGTGGGGAAGGCATCCCCAGTGTCAAGGAGACACTAGATAGACTATTGTTATGACCCTGCTGTAGTTCTAAAAATGCATCTTGCATGAACACAGAGAAGCTGTTGGGCTTTTGCCTAAAACTAAAAATATGTTCTTGTTTGACAGTTTCCATGGGGGACCCACTTTAAAGCTTTTGTCATGTGAGAAAAACTTTTTTTCTTCAGGCTTAGCAGGAAGATTGGGACCTTCAGAAAAGTGAAATTTACTTTGTGGTTACTTTGCTGTCAGGGCTCAGCATTAAACTGCTTATTGTTGTGCATGATTGCTGCCTCTTGGCCACCTGTAGGTTTTGTACTCCTTGGCTAACTCCAGGAGGTGACCTCACTTGTCTGAGGATTCAGAAAACAGCTGGAAGGGGGGAGAGTACTTCTCAGGACAGCTACACTAAGAAGAGCTACTTGCATAACTCAGGGAGAAGTCTCTTTTTCCAAGAAATAATCCAGTGAATTCTCTCACGCCTATGGAAAAGCCACACCAACCTTGGGATTCTGGGAGATTTTCTGTACTGCCCCTCTCTTCCCCCCCAGTTTAGTGTCTCTTGTGATGAATTAGCATTATGAAGAATAAGTTTATCTGCACAGTATAGTTAGCAGTCTTCTGGGGAGAGTCCCTGGTGGTTGTATTGCATTACTACTCCAGCTTTGGCACAGCATATGTGAGTTTCATGCACCGGTGGCGTTTGTCACAAGAGTGCCTGGTTATGGAAGCTGTCAAATGGGTCTACCTGCAGTGATTTGAATGCTTGATTAAAACTTGATTTGATTCCTCCATCTGAACTATCCGTAAAGAGTCCAAAACACTTCAGTGGAATGAGACAAGTGGAAATGGGAAGGGAGAAATGGGGAATGAGGGTAGGGCCAGAAAGCAGCTGCTAAAATCTTCTGCAACCACTTAGAAGTACAATTTAAAATTTAGTATCATTTCCAAGCTAAAAACTCGCAACCTAAGCTATGTGCTGTGGGTGGGTATAAAGAATACTGCCTTTTAATAGCTGGCAGTGGGCTTTGCCAGAAAAGAGGATATAGAAAGCAAGTTGGTTTTGCATGTAAACCCAGCATTGATGAGGTCTCTGTAGAAAAATTACCATGGACAGGATTAAAGGAATAATAAGGGAGATACCAACTTTGAGCTGGGATGCTGCGCTGGACTGCCTGATTTGGGGAACAGGAGTATGATTACCTTTTCCCCACAAGCAGAAGAGAATGACAAAGGTTATGGAGAAATTAGTGGGAAAGAAGCCAGAAATGATAGGAGTGTTAAAGGAAACTTGCTTCTCTTTTGCACGATATCTTTGAATATATAACCCAGTCTGGAAATAAATTTATTTGGTACTCAAGTGCCAACTGTCTGGGAAGCACCAGTTTCCTAAGTAGTGGGGAACAGTTTGGGCCTTAGCCTGTGGAAGCATGGGTGTGAGGACTCTGGCAAGTTCTAGTGTGACACATTCTACCACCAGATCCCACAGAGCTGGTGTCAACGAGCTTTTGTGTGAAATGTCAGGGTTTGTTATGTACTTGCAAGTATTTGGATTTTTCAGCCTCCTGCACCCTCTCCAGATGTTTACCTCAGTGCAGCACCAAAGGAAAACACCATTAAGATATCACACAGCAGTATTTGAATAAACTACTTTGGGGCAGTGAACAGCAGTGAAATCTTACCAACATGGTTAGTGTTGTGACCTGCCTCGGGGGAGGCAAAGAGTTACTTTTCAGATAAGCATTGTCCCACCCCAAACCCCTGGTGAAGGACGGCCCAGGAGTTCTGATTGGGTTTGAGTCCCTGAGAGGTTTCTCCTTTGCTGTGTTTCTAGTGGTCCCTGACCCTGAACTCCACCTTCAAAGGTGGAGACCCTCAAGAGTTCTGCTCCTCAAAAACCCCTGCCTGGCCTCTGTTCGGAGCTCTCTGTTCTGGATCTGAGATTGTTCCCATGCTGAATAAAGGGTTTCATGAACAAAGGCCCGTCTCGTTGGTGTTCCATGCTGGTCCCCAGAACCCTGCGGCTTCCCTGGATGAGATCCTGAGGTTGCGGACTGCAACAGGCTAGTAGTGAGCTTGGAGCATAATGACCAAGCCATTGTGCTGTCAGCTCTTGAGGAGTCCTGGGAGCAATCCTGGTAATTGTACTTCATCAGGTCTCCTACAGAATCTGACCCAACTTGGTCTGCCCTCTTTGCATGAACTGGAAAATCACGGTAGTACCAAGGAGCTCTGGTTTCCTTGGAGCTTAATGCTGCCTTATTGACAGCATGGGACGGCTGCTTGGAGCAGCAGGGTAGGGAGAGCATGTTATCAGGCCAACTGGTGCCTTGTATATCAAAGTTGCCAGCACTTGGGAGTGTATGACTGAGAGCTGATGGCAGAGACAAGCCAAGAAGCTATTCTCTTATGTCCTGCTGTGCCCCTCCTGCATCCTGCTCCGTGTCCATCAAGTGATGAAGGTAGCAGATGGGCTGCCCCAAGGTGACACACGCTTACCTGCCGGGAAGAGAGAGCAGCTCCTGTAGCATGTCCCCGGTGTAAGTGCTGCTGCTGGCAGGCAAGCAGCCCTGTTGCTTGGCAGCAGGCCTCAGAGAGAAGATTACTTTGTCCTTGTTCTTAGTCAAGTTTGCCAGGTTCCCTTCTGATTGCCAGGCTGGTAATACATGGGGAGATAACCCTGGTTCAGTGAGCAGCAATTCAGTCTGTCATCAAACAGAAAATACTTGGGTGGAATCAACAGAGCCATGTGCTAGGCTAATTTGGTATCAGCCTTGTGGGTGTGGTTCTTTGGTACAAATATTTTTGAGTTTGTCTTTCTGCAGAGAGGACCGAAATCTCCCATCAGAATCTCCCTCTGTCCCTCATGGGCCTGTTCACACCTTGCACAGTCCCTCTTCGTTCTCTTTACCTGCAAGCTAAGCTGCTGCCTCTCATCTCTCTCTCTCTCCAAGAGCAGTGTGTTTGTTCCCTTTTCCCCAGCACTTCCATCATCAGTTCTGCAGACCAGCAGAACTTGTTTCTGCTCTCACTCTCTGTGGCTTACTGAATTTCCTGGACACTTCAGGTAGTCCTGCCAGTCTGGTCCTGTCCCTCCCAAGCCCTGACCTCCCCCAGCAGAAGGAAACATGTATTTTTGGGTTTTGTCCATCCTAAGAGAGCTTCCAAACTTTTCTCTGGAGTTTCAGTTTAATAAATGAGTTAGCTGGTTTGATGTTATGAAGAAGTCACTCTGCCCTCGCCCTCTGCTGTAGGTATAAAGCAGCAGATGAAGGGATAAAATTGGATGTGGAGGAATGTGGAACGGTTCTGATGGCTGCACGGGGCATGATGGACAGCAGCAGCGTTCAGCAAGGAAGAGGGGCTTATAGCACCACAGCTGCTGGTTGCATCTTCCTGACGCTCAGACCTGGGTGAAAATCTCTCCATGAACTCTAAAGTCTGGCTGTTGCTGAACTTTGGGAGGGCATCATGTTCACGGCCACTTTATTTATGTGCACATGCCAGGCATATAGAGGGCATGAAATTGCTAATTGATCAAAGCACATCTTGCTTTTGTACTTCTTTGTGCTTTGGCTGCCTAATGGTGTTTTTTTTGTCGCTGTTGTGTTTTTCTGTACCAGTTTGTGGCTGAGCTATGATTTCCTTGTCTCTGTAGGAGAAGAATCCTTAGATGCACAAGGGCCAGGATTTTTACTCAGAAATGTCACGTAGGAGACACTAACCCAAGAACAGGGCAAGAGTAATAGGCAGTTGCAATTCTCCTTGTTCAAATCTGCTCTGGCAAATGGTTTTCTAATTTGGCACAAAACCAGATGTGTAAAACCAGCCAGTTTTCTTGTATAAGGCACTGGGTCCATTTGGCATGTTTAATATACAACAGTAATGGTGACTGCTCAGAGCTGTGCTGGCTGGCCTATGCAATGTGCTGTTCTGTTTCACTGCAGCAGACACTGAGGTAGTTTTAATGCTATCCATTTGGTCAGTGTCTGCCTAAAATATCCCAGACCACTGGGGTTCTTAGCATTGAAAAATCAGGCATTTTCACCTTTATGAAAGACAGTTTGGTTTCTCCTTTAGTAACTTGCTGCTGTCTGCTCTCCCATACAGCCGCTGCTTACTTGCTGTCTCTGTTCTCCTCATCCCAGGTGACATTGTCCAATTGTTGTGACAGTGACCTTAATCTATTTGTGCAGTTCAAAGTAAAGGCTCTGTGGCCAGAGATGGAAATGCATGGGCTTAGGCAGCTTGTAATGAAATACAGGGTCTTTTACTTCAGCTGCTTTGAAGCCACTGCAAATCACTTGTTGGATTTGATGTGTCTTCAAGGATGTGAAATGAATTTAGTGGCTTCTAACTAGTTGTAGTGAATCAGGTGCTCACCTCATTAAATGCTCCAATATAATCAGGCTTTGTGTATGGCAGCTTTAGCAGGTATGCCAGTGGCTATATCAAACTGGATGAAGCTTACTCTGCCGACAGGGATTTTTATAAACCGAGTTGTAGGCAGTTTAACAGACAGATCATTGAGTAGGAGCTTCCTTCTGAGGTTGCCTGTACTTGCACATATTGTAGACACAGAGGATAGCAGGACTTTGAGTAAATGGCACTGCAGTGCCGAGTTAGGTGGCAGGATCAATAATTTCCTATTAGCTGGGATCTCTTGGCACTGCTGAGGTGGGGGAACTGCCTCAGTGCATTGCTAAATCTAAGTCAGGGTCATCAATATATTGCCTTTCAAGAGCAATAGATTCAAAGCAGCTGCACAGAGGAGCAAGATAGCAAGTTGCCTAAGAGAAACCAAACTGTTTCTGATGAATTTGAAAACACTTGATTTGTCCTTGCCAAGGAATGGGAGGGAGCATGTTGTCTGGCTGCAGCACCTTCCCAGTAAAATTTGTTCCCCCTGGGAACACCAGCTTGGGGAAAATGGCTGCAAACCCTCTCTTGATGCCACACAGAGAAATGTCTGTTGTGAGGAAAATGCTGGAGCAAAGCACACTGCCTATGTTGTATGGATTTTTAGATCAATAGCAGCTCTAACATCTAGCTAGATGCATTATACTTTGGAACATGATTTTGTGCAATTCCTACGACTCTGGCTTTTTAATGGAAGTAGCTGTGCACCAAGTATTAGCACCAGAAAGCTCTCATCATAGGCAGCAGACACACAGTATTTTACCCTTGCCTGGCAGATCTGCTTCTTTACTTAGTGGCTAAAGTCAGAAATAACACCATATTAATTTCCTTTAGTCTTTTTGGTCATGAATTCTGTGCCACTCTGTAAACTAATATGTAGCTCAGCATCCATTTCCAGAAGTCATACATTTCCCTTGATTTACATTCTTTAATCAGTGAGGATGCAGTAGATACATAGGCTGTGAACAAGATGATCTTTATCATCTCTGCAAGTTCAGCTGTCAGTGCAATTATAAGATGAGTTTACCGGTATGTTAAAATGCCTTCTGCCTATTACAGCGATACTCTTTGCTTAGGCTGTTTTCTGTTACTCTCTGCTCGTGAAAGCATTTCCTAGTAATTCCTACTCACAAGACTAGCTAGTAATTCCTGTTAATCACAAGAAACATAACTGTATAAATTCCTCTCCTTCTCCTTCCATTGCTGGGAGTTTAAGCCAAATGAAGAGGGATGCTCAAGTTCTGTCTGCAGATTAATGTGAATTGAGCATCGTGTGGTGGAAGCAGTTCCTGTTACACAAACCCCACGAAAAATGAGGAGTTATTTATCTACTATGGAGCTTTTCTGTATCAGTGTAGAGGACAGAGCCCAGTCATATGGAAGATATCTGTATGCATTGGATGAAATATAAATGCAACTTTAGCAAGCTAAAAAGGTAAGCTGGTGTTGAACTGTCTTCAGTTCAATAGGGTCCTTTGTGGATCGAGACTAATAACAAAAATATGGACAATAAAATGTGTGTTGACCTAATGAATGAGAAATGCTGCTGGGATACAGGGACTCATTCCATTCATATCTTTCTCACTGCTCTGCTGGGTAATCCTTCCTTAGCTGTACTTCAGTGTCTTTATCTGTCAGATGGCAGTAACAATAATAAACTCTGCTTAAAAGCTTGTTGGGCTATACCAGTGAAAAGCATACAGAGGATCTGGACACACACTTCTTTCTTTTTTTTTTTTTTTCTTCACCACAGGCCATGAGTGAGGGAAGGGAAGGCATAGTTTCTAACTGAAAGATGAGCATCAAGGACTTAAAATGCCTCCTAAAGCATTTTAGAGCTGCCCTGTCCATGACACTTTCTCGAGGACTTGAGGTTGAAAAGTGTGCCCCTTTGTATCGTGCTTCTGTGGTATTTCTCCAGAAGATTTCAGTGCTTTGTAAGCATTTGTCATTGTGAATTTGGGAACGTGGGCCATTGCATGTGATGACCATTCCTTGTGTTTTGAATCACTTTATTCTCATCAAGTGAAAGAGGTAAACATGTGATGAAATGTTCTCTTTCTTCTATTTCTTATGGTCACTGTGTCTCATCCTTTACAGATACTTTGGGAGTGAAAATGACTGAAAAACTCTGTGATATTTGTATTTTTTTTTCCTGACTATGACTTTCTCTGATCTACGTTAGTATTTCCTCTCTGCTATTTTTAAGTTATACTTTTGCAGAGCTATCAGTGCACAATACTTCTTACTTTGTCAATTTTATGCTTTATATACCTGCCAGGTCAACTAAAGTCATCCATTTGTAATCTGACCAATATCCTTTGGGCCTGGTCCCTCATCCTGCATTCTGTGTGTTTGGCTTTTCTGCCATATATCTAATTTTTTAGCTTAACCATGTAAATAGCCTGTGCCTGTGTGGCCATACTTAAACTATGTCCCTTCTGTGACAAGTCACTTATAATTTATAACCAAGAATTTTTGAAAAATGTCTCTATATGCTTTTCCCCTGCTGGTTAGGTCTGCCAAAGTATCCCTTGTTCTGTCAGGTGACTAACTCTCAGTAAAAATGTATTTATATTTTTAGTGAGAATTTTAATGAGGATATTTTATATCCTCATTTAGTGTTTGGAATGCAATATAGGACACAGTAGCCCGTCTTCCATCTCTCAGGCAGCCTGTTATCTTTTCACACTCTTCTTCCAAAACACTGTGACTCTTGTGGTGTTTTAGCTCCTGTTCTCTCAGGGTGCAGCTTGTTCGAGTTCTCTTACTGTGTTATACAGCCCTAACTTCCCTGTAGATCATGGAACTGGATAAAAAGTAATGTTGGAAAAGGCATGTAGAGGTCATCTGGTCTCATCCCTTGCTGTGAGTAGGGCCAGGTTATATTGAGTTGGTCACTCAGAGCCTTTCTAATCTTAAATTTTGTCTTCATTTCTAGAGATGGAGGTTCCTCATCTCTCAGAGACCCTGTTCAAATGCTGAACTGCCTCCTTACCCCCCCTCTCCCTCACACCTAGTGAGGTTTCATTTTTACAAGTACAAGAATTTTCATTTTTACAAGTTGTGGCAATTGCCTCTCCCTGTTACTGTGCAGCTCTGAAAAGACTCATTACGTACTTGAAGCCAGATACACCATCCCTTAACCCTCAGGTAAGACTGCTCAGGCCCAATTCTCAGCCTTTAATTTATCACATGCTTCAGTTTCTTAATCATCCTGGTGCCCCTCTGTTAGTCTCGCTCCAGGGGCCCTAAAGTGATCCCACAAACGGCAGGCATGGTCTTGTAAGTGCTGAGTGGAGCATGTTAATCTCTTCCATTGATCTTCCGGCTTCCTTTCTTTTAATACAGCCCAGGACACAGCTGATATGCACTCTTGAAGGCAACTGCTGGGTTATTTTTAATGTGGTAGCCACCAGAGCCCCAGCTCCCTCTCCACTAAGCCAGGGAATATAATTTAATGTGGTAAATGATACAGAATTCAATAAGATGGTATTATATCTTCATTGTCTTAAACTGTATTTTGGGGTTTTGAATTTTTTTTCCAAGGGATTAATGTTAATCTTGTGTGCAATTTTTTTTTCAGTATTTTTTTACACTTTTGCTTTTAACCCAAGGCTTAGTAAATACTTTAAATATCCAGAACAGTTGTTATTCTCTTATGAATTATTTTAGAGCCATTATTTTCCAGGAAATAGTAATCATTCTACAAAGCACAGTATCAGGACATACCTAACAAATGCTTCTCGATATTTGGAGACCAGTGTGAGACAACTTAACATGGCCTGTTTAGATTATGTAAAAATGTCCTGAAGACACAGCAATGGGTTTTAGTGTCAGGTTTTATCGGAGTGATTCCCCCCCCATTTTGTTATCACTGCAGAAAAAAATGGAATTAAACAAGTCAGCTACATTTTGATATAACTTGTGCTTCATTTCTGTGTTTATTTCCTAAATTCTAATGTGCTATTTCTGTGCAAGTCCCTTGAAATCTGTTAGCAAGAAGGAAAGAACACAGCTGGAGTTTTGGGGCTCCCACAGTAAATTTACAGGCTTTGGGGAGTAAGATATTCTTCCTAGCAAATTGATTCTGTTTGATTTGAAATTCCATGAAGAGCATCAGCAAGAGAATACCATGGAGCTGCTTTAGAAGCTTCTCCCTCTGTTGCGTGTAGAGATGTAAAGCTTGGAAAGCTCCAGGTATCCCCATGCTGGGAGGAAAGCGGCAATGCAGCACCTTTGAGTAGAAAATGCTGTTTTCCAGGCTTTCTTAGAGAATGTGATTCTGCTTTACCACTGTTGTATTTCCTAGAGTCTATTTTGTAAGTGTCAAAATGAAGGTAAACTGCTGTTTATATCTGAAGTGACAGCCCTTCTTCTCCTACCACTCCTTGCATCCTGGCATTTCCCATGTCAAAACCCCAATGTCTTTCTAGTATTGTGCTAATGATCATGGGTTCCACTTGACCAGAACATGAAGATTGAGTTGATTTCCCCTCTGGAAATGAGGCCCCCCGCCGGTTTCTAGATCAAACAGAATTCTTTCCCTAACCCATCCAAAAAGCAATTAAGTGTAAATATGGCAGAGGATGGCAGAATTAAAATCTGTCGTGCATACAAGTGCTAAACTAGTACAAAATCAAAGAGGCAACCCTGTTGGTGTCTCTACTGCCAGGCCCATGTCGTCAGCAGCTATTTCTGTGAGTTCCACCATGGAAACACAGAATCATCGCCTTCAGGAAGTCAGTAATCCCTCCAGGATGTGTACTCCCAATCTGTATTGTTAATTATTGGTATGTTCTGATAAGACAGCTTAATGTGGAAGTGAAAAATAACTTTGAAACATCCTCAGACACAATCTGTGTGACATTCTGTCACTTAAAGGTAATAATAATTTAATAATAATTTAATTCCCCTAAAAGGATTAATAATTCACAGCCAGAACATTAAGGAACTGTAACCTGGCTTTTGTGTGTACCAGTTCCTAGTAACTTTTTAAAATTCTTAGTGGATGGCTAATGAGGATATTGGAAATAAGGTGGTCACACCATCATGCTTAGAAATCCACCGATTTGGGGGAAAATGGGTAAACTAACTCAAAACCTGCCTGTCACTTGGTTCATGCTGTTCCAGCTGTAGTCCAGTGCTGTGCCCAGTGCTGGGGTGGGTGTGGGAAGGGGCTGGGTTTTGTGAGGCAGCACATCCAGGGCTGGGGACTGGGCTACTGGATCCCGTGGCAGGAGGATGGCTGGGTTCTGCAGCCTGTGAGCGATGTGTCCCAACGAGAACCCCAAGAATGAGCTTTGTAGTTGAGGAAGGTGGAATTGTTAGTAATACTGACAGGTGCCAGCAGAGGGCATTTGGAAACTTGGCTTTTCTGCTCATTTATCTTCCGACAGATTTGGGCCTCTGTGCAATTTCTGTGTGAGACTGATGGTGTCTTCTGTGTTGGTACACACCTGTGGTGAAGGCAAAACTTCAGGGTTTACTGTTTGTTTGGGTTTGGGTTTAGTTAACATACAGAATATCAGCAATAAAATATGTATTTCAGAATAATTTCCGAGTTAGAAGAAAGTATTGAACCAGAGAGCCGGGAAGCTCCCACTTTTATCAGAAGAGGGAGTATTTGGGTGTGAGGTAGATATAAGGCCAAGAGAAAGGAGGTGAAGAAACAGCATATCATCTATTTCCCCACCCCCCCACCAGTGTTTGTTATTTGTAAATTAGCAATCTAAACTGGAACCTCATTGTTTGATGTGAATTATCATATTTAGATAGTAATTGCAGCTCTTCTGTCCTAATATCACTGGCATAAAGTGACCATTTTAGACCAATACTCTGTCTTGAGTACCAAGGAAATTGCATGCGCAGACATAATAAAAAAAGACCAAATAGTGACTCTTTGTGTTCATCACCAAAAATCTACTTACATTTCTATTGATTAGGGCTTTTGTTACTTGCAGTGGGGTATGTGACATGGTGCAATACACAAAAGGTCTCTCACCAGCAACAGATTTGGAAAGAGCTGTTGTTAAAGCCCTGATCAATGAGTAAATGTACAAAGACATTCAAGCATAAGATCATTTAATAAAAATGCTTTTTTGTCCTCACACTTTGATCAAGTAATTCCTATCCATCAGCTTTGATTCAGGCTCTGGCAGCATCTTTCTTGAAGAGACTTTAACTGGACTTTTTAAAAAGACTGTCTTATGTGGGGTGTGCTGGTGAAACCAACTGAAGCGAATTTCTCACCTTCATGATATGATAAAAGGCTCTAGGACTGTGAGGCTATGAAGGCATTCAGCTTTTCTACCTATTTGGAAAAAAAAAGAAAAATTGGGGGAAAGTATTTTTTAAGCCGTGTAAAGATACATTAAGTGGACTTTTTTGTGGTTCCTTTGTTTGCTGTTGTGCATGCAAAAATATTACAGATGTGAGTTTTAATATAAGGGATGGCTTTACTTCATATACTAAGCAACTACATTTGGAGATAATTTCCTCTAAATATGATTTGTTTTAAGGCATGATTTATACTGCAAATAGGATTTATGAAGCATGTCTTTGAAAAGTGGTTGGAACAAGATCTTCCTGTGAGCCAAAAAGATACTGTTTTGTAATATAAGTGTCAGTAGCAAAGAAAGAGTAAAAGGAGCTGCTGGAGGGTATGTTTATTGATATTTATTTTATATATACTTTACTTGCTGTAACATCCACTTCCAAAATCCACCTGACACGTCCTTTTATTTTGTTGTATCCCTGTGGCAGAGGTGTCCTTTGGCTCTTGGAGAATGTTAGCTTGTTAGTGAATATTAGTTTGTACTGCAGTACCTGCCTACACTGCATTGTGCTTCCACATGCACACCTTATAAAATATTTTTTTGACTGAAATAGCATTCTGAGCCCCTAAACTTGATTAGATTATTTGGGTGGTTGGCTTCAGAGGTGTTTGTTTGCACCCTTCCACCATACATCTCTATCAGCTATAAAGGATGAACCCTTCCTTTGTGGAGACTTGTCATTGTGGCTGAACAACAACTTGTTCCCTTCTTGCACACACACTTGAATATGTTGAGAAGAGGGGCTGTCGAGAGAGGAAAGGCAGAGCAGGGCTTGGGGTAGACTCTGTAATTTACTCAGACCTTGGACAAATGGCTCCAGTGCTGTGGTTTTGCATCAGCATGATAGGAAAGCAGTAGCTGCCACTCTGTAAAAGCTGTATGTTTTAGAAATATGAAGCTGTTCTGTACTGCTTACCCAAATCCAATGAAATTCTTGGCTTTGACTGTGTGGCTAGCAGCTCCTTTTGGTATGTGATTTTTTTTAAGCAAAGCTAAGTACTTCCTATGTGATGACAGCATGTCTCACTCCTCTTCACTATCACCACCTGTCCATACTGTGTTTCCCCATTTCTGTGGTGTTTTCTCTCACTTCTACTGAGTGCTATCTGTTAGTGAACTACTTCAGGACAATGCCAAGATAATAGGAATGTGGGAGACCTCCATTTTCGGACCTGTCTCACGGGAATCAAATCCATACATGTGTTGTAATACTTGTTCTGGTTGAAGTGAGTTTTCATCCAGACAGGGTAATGATTGAGCACAGAGTAAATAACATTGGAGTGACTAACTGCATGTAATTCCTCTTCTAGTAAAAGCAGAAAACACTTTATTGAAGACTAGTAGTTGTTACAGTGGTAATTAACAGTAAAGTTAGAAAAGATCTTTCTTGGTACCCACTAACACCATAAAAAAGCATTTTAGCATACGTTTTGTGTTAACGAGTTTGTGTTCATGTGCCTCAGCTGATAAATGTATGTCAGGTGTGTGCTGGGCACCTCCTCCATGTCATTATCATCATGCTGTTCTTGCTACTGTCATAGAGCATGCCCATCTGCAGTAGTGTTGCACTGCTACCTAGAAACCTCAAGAAGCTGATGAGAGATAGTATAAAAAACAAAGGGCTAGAGAGCAGTACTGAAGCACAGGGATTGAGTGATGTACCCAGCACTGGAGGATTGTGTAAGAAATGGAATGGCTGAAATGGCTTTATTGTGAAAGTCTCTGTAATTTTTAGGGACAAAGCCTTAGTCCTTTCTGTTGTTTCATGTGCAAAGTAGACTGACCCCAAACTTTCCCTTGCTTCTTTTCTCTAAAGGTCAGATTTAATCTTCTTGTTCAGCACATCGAGAGGCACATTAAGATTTTTGAGCACCAGAGGATCAGTATAGAAGGGCAGCTGTCAGTAAAGCAGCTGCAGATGTCTGATATTTAGCTCTTTCACATCTACAGGGAGATGACTTTGTTATTCTCTAAATGAAAAAGTTTCTCTAAAGTTTGCCTGTGTGCCCTTGAGTCTCATATGTAGATGTCCTGCTGACTTCAGTGTGTGTTAGATTAGCCCACACAAGAAGGAGAAGAATATTTGAATTTTGGAAAAAGCACTAGTTGAGCTGATAAATCCCACCAGCTTTCTCATTGCCATGGCTGTGTTGATCTTTACCCCAGGAAGCCATTCTTCTTCCTCCTCTTATCTGTTTTAGGGAAATTTCCATGCAGTATTGCACCATGCCACTGTCCTGGACAGTCTTCATTTAGACCACGTGTCTTTCAAAACACTTTGAAAAACATTAAACAGAGCTGTGGTAGACAGCCTGATATGGAATAAACCATAATATTCAGCAGCAATGGGAAGCTATAACAAAACATACACTTGGCAGCAGTGTCACGCTACCCCTTTGCCTGAAAGGAAAATTCGATCCAAAAGACAGATTCTCAGATGAGGCTGGCTCTGGTACGTGGATTGGCAGGTAGCAAATAACAGTGTGAGGTGACTTCTGGCCCTTCCTGGCTGCTCGCCTTGAGAGGGAAGGGGGACGGCTGTGCTCCCAGATGGAGGAGCAAGAGGGTGCCCAGCACTGTGACACGTGAGGGTCCCCCATAGATGCTGAGGCCAGGCTGGCAGCTGCTTCTCCAGCGAGGGTGGTGACAGCTTGGGGAAAGGCATCTCACCTGTGCCCCAGCAATAGCAACTCTGTGAGCTGAGCCTTGGCATGCAGAGCTCAACTGAAACGGGTAAACAGAGCCCCTGCTCAAAGAAAGGAGAATTCTAAGCAAATCCCAGAGCACAGTTCAGAAATGCTGCTGCAGATATTTCTTACTGCATTAACAGGAATGAAAAAGGCAGCATATCCGTGGGGGAGAAATACTTCAGCAGTGGTGCTTACCTGAGTGGAAGCCTCTGCAATTTTAAGACGGTTGGCTGGGTTCTCAATTGGTGTAAACATCCAGTGCTTATGATTTACTTGTAGTTAAGTTGTTTTGCAGTGTCTGAGAATCTTGCTTACACATCTGAATCATGACTGAGGAGCTTGAGCCGCTGAGGGATTCGTATCGAAACTCAAAGGTTAATTAGCATATGGTGTTAAAAGCAGATGTAGTTTAAGTGAACAGTGCTTCAATGCTCTTATCTAGAGAGGTGTTTGATCTTGATTCTAAAGAAGAAAAATGAGCTGGCAAGTTGCCACTCAACTCTGACAAAGTCCAACCCCAAAATAAGAAGTTTTAAAATAAATATAAAAAAAATCTTTAAATTAACCATTTCTCAGGGGCATTTGTGAAAATCTTAAGAATCTAGCTTTTTGTGAAAGTGTATACACAGACACATGCTTGTTAAAATATATTCATTATAAGTGTACATCCAGAACCAACCTGAAACCTTTGAAAGGTCCAGGGAGTAATTCAGTCAGGGAAAGGAAACTGCCAACCAGTGTATCATAGAAGAATAGCAAATTGTGAAGCAAATATTTGAAACGTTGTTTTTTTGTGTGACTAAAATATGTTTAAGTAATGTTAAAATACTATACTTGTGAGAGGCAGATTTTCACATACATAGGAGGGAAACAGGCACCCAGCTTCCACTGAAACCCATCTTCACTATTTATTTAGTACATTCTCCAGTTATTTTTTCATTAAAAAGATACACTGATAAAACTGAGTCATCTCATAGATAATCTGTAACTGGTAGCATAAGACTTTTAGTCACCACAGCATGTACAGTAATTGGCTGCACTTGTAAATACAAGATTGTAGTTGATTTGTTGTGTAATGAATTGGTTTTTTTGCCTGCAATGCCAGAAGCTGTTGCCATGAACACTACAAAGTGATGATTTGCTTGCTGTCAAGTCACTCTGGGTATTTATTATCCTGAAATCCTTGCCTCTCTGTCCCTCTCCTTTGCACACAAAGTGAGAAATCTGAGAAGTGGGAGCCTTGTTTTCTTATCCCAAAGAGATGAGAGCGGTATGAGTGAAACTGATTTCTACAAGCAGCCATCAGAGGAATCTGCACAAATGGGGTGCAGCAGCTAAAAGCCCTTTGCCACATCTCTTCAGTGATGGAGGAGCAACAACCTTCAGGGTTGTTTGGAGTGGAAACATGGGGGGTTTTGGAGGCAGCGCACTTTCAGATCTAGCTAGTGTCAGGAGTGCTGGGCCTGCTGACCTCTGTCCAGGGACTGACCTGCCTGTGACCTCTGACGTGATTTGACAGAGAACACCTCTTCCAGCTCCGGTGAGAGCAAGCCATGGTTCTGGTCTCTTGCTGCTTCATGGGGATCACCTGGAGTCTGGAGCAGACCCAAATCCTCCTGTGTCCTTGCCCTCTTGGAACGATATGATGTCCTGATGATGGATGTGAGATAGAGGTGCAGTTCAATAGGTCCTTTCCCCTTAGGGTCTTTCCTTTTCAGCCACAGTTGTGAAGCCTATATGGTTGTCCTGTGGTTTCATGACAGCTCAGAATGTTATGACAGTAGCAATGCCTGTTCCAGAGTTTCCCCCTTGTAAGATCCTTATTTAAAATCCTAGCCATCAAGCAGTCTACTTAGCTAATTGTCAGAGCTTGTCATGCCATGTAATTAAGTTTTGGACAGCATTCAGATGCCTCTTCAGGAGTCTGTAAGGGTGTGTGTGTGTGGAACTGCCTCTTTTTTCCCCTGTTACCACAAAAAATGAGTCACACTTCTGGCTGGCTCAGACAGAGCTGCAGACATCATCGCAGTAGGTTGGGTGGAGGATTTAAGATTAGGAGCTTCTGTAACCTGATCTCACAGAAGAACCTTAGCCAGGCTTGCTGCTAGTGCAGGGATTTGTTCACAGCTGGCTGGGGATGACCAAGGGGATTCTTTTAATCTCATCAGCCTGCTGGTAGGAGCTTGCCTATTATAGCCTAATAACTCTGTCCTGGAAGCACAGGCAGCCCTCAAATTAAGATCTCTGTGTTGGGTAAGAAGGATAAGGCTTCAGCATCATGGATTTGAGAGAGTTTTCTGTTCACTACTTCTGCTGCACACACACAGAGTTCAGGTTATCAAACTCTGTCTCAAATGCTCATGCACTGCACAGACCAGCCTGTCTCTGCCTCTGACTGACTGAGGTGGGAATAAACCCCAGAGCTTCATTGATCTTGCAAAAAAATAAAAAGTGTGTGTATACACAGGTATATATTTTTTTCCTGGGAAAAATGCCAACATTCTGCTTCAAATTTTGAGGCATTGCCATCCTGGGTACACTCTATTGAATTTTGGGGTTGTTTTGTTTTTAAAGCCATGTTATAGAAATTAATGTCAACATGAAAAGTGTTTTTGTTTTTTGTTTAGATCGTAATAATAAAAAATAATCTTTGAGGTCCCCTGAATGCTCAAACATCATTGCAGCATCTGTGCTGTCCTGATTAATCCTAAGATTTTCAATAGCAGCCTAGTGGAAGTAGAATAAAGCATGGACCTCACTGGAACCTTTCGTCTGTCACAACTCAGCATGGTCAAAAAAATAAACTTAAATCATGGAAAGCTGTTGAAGCTAATTCCTTTGTGCTACTGTCAGACTGGGAGGAAACAGTCCTATAACATATAAAAAAAACTTCATCTGCTTTTATTCTACTTCAAGGAGTGTAGACAAGCAGTGATCCAGGATTGAAATGTTTCTGTTAGCAGGATACAGGCTCTATTGACAAAGTCTTGTGTGGATGATTAAAATGAGATTAAAGCATGCCAGGAGCAGGTTCTCTGCCCAGCCATTTCTGTTTCTTGTGTACATCTCTTAAATAGTGGCTCTGTGCCCATAATTCTGTGCCTTTCTCTGCAGCCCCTTTCAGAACTGGGGAGGCCCAGGTGAAATGACTGCTGGGTTAGATACTCTGCTCATCATTTCTGGGAACAAGAGCTGCTTGTTTAGGAATTTCATTTTCTTTGTCTGTAGGAAGCAACCTCCTTTCTCTTGATTGCTCTCCAGCAACCTCTGACCACATCTCAGATACAGCCAGGGATTCTTGTGTTGTCTCTTCTGCTTTGGATTTAAGCGAGGATTTGTAAGTGCAGTTCATCTTCCTAGGTGATAAGTGAAATGGGGAGACAGAAGCAAGTTGTGCCCTGAAAAGTGCAAAATCTGAATAGGAAAGACAGAAAAAATGCTTTTCTTGTGGAGGGATTTACAGCTGTGCTCTACAGTTACATGTGGAGTCTGGCAGAGGGCTGGTTGAATTTCTGCAGTAGCTCCCACTGATCCAAATCTCCAGGTCTATCTGCCAGCAGCAGCCTGTTCTTGTTCCCAACAGGCAGTAACCCATCCTCACTTAGTGGCTTACAGTGGCTCCAGCCCCACACAGATCACTTTCCAGCCAGATTTCCCTTCCATTTGTGCTTCTCTGGTATTTCTTAGGAGCTTGGGACATCATGGCCTCACATGCTATTTTAGCTGTCAGTTTGTAAGTACGGAAACTGATTGTAAGGTTTGGTGCAAAATAGCATCAGAACATTGGTAAGTGGGGCCAAATGATCTTGACATAATCCCTTTGACAGGGTGGGTAAATCCCACCTGGTGTTTGGCAGGAGCAGAGGAAAGCCTGCAGCTTGGTATTTCCCTGCTGGGGAAAGCAGCCATAAGGGAACATTGCCAGGCTGTGCTCAAACCAGTTATCTTATTATTGAGAACCACTGGGAGTCCAGGAAGAAAAAAGGATGCTTTTGAAGTCAGGTCTGTCTGTTTATGAGCTTCACTAAGCAGCAGAGACCAGACTGTCCCGAGGGCCAGGGAAAGGGGAACCTCTTGTGTAATTCCTCTGATCTCTAGGTTTTGTTATGTGGATTTTGTGATTTGTAGTTTAGGATTAAAAAGACCAAAGACCATTTAAGTATGGATTTCATTCTACTGATTGTGTCATCGTCCACAGATGTGGAGCCAGCCAGAGTGTATCAGACCCTTCATCAACTAATTAACTTGAGTTGTCAAGTTGCAATCAGGGAGCTGCTCTCATACTAAAATAATAATGATAAATTCCTCTCATCTGAAGCTGTCAGCTTCCAGCTGCAAGAGGCTTGATTTTGCACGGTCTGTAACTTACTCCATGAAGGAAAATCAGATTTCCACCCCTGTCTTGCAGAAACCAACTTTGGCTTGGTTCCCATTCTAGCAGAGAGAGTTTGCTGTTGGAGCAGCACCTAAGACCAGGCCAGGATTATGCTGGGCTTGTAGCAGGACTGAAGCCGCCATCAGACTGCCACATGCAGCACTGTGAGTGCTGGGGACTCACTAAAAGGGACGTTTTTCTATTTTCAATTGCTTGTTGAGGAGCTGATTTGTGTTTTTTTTTAGGGTTGCATTTGAAAAAGTTAGTCAGTAGGGGGTGTGTTTCTCTTGAAATTCTTCCTGTTGTGTTGTTAGGCAAGAGAGGTGCACCACATTTTACAGTAGGACAGGGTCTAAGACCTGTCTGAAGGAAAAGGTGTCCAGGATACCTTTGGGACTGCTTGTCTGCCCCACAGAGCTGGCAGGCCAGCAGGGAGCCCTGGCAGGCTCTGGTGGGGATGTCAGCTTTTCTTTCCTCCCAGTTTTTGGAACTTTAATGCCCTGTCACATCTGTCCTATCACACTTGTCACACCTGTCTTAAACAGACCAATAAAGAAATCCCATTCCACAGTGGTATAGGGAATCTTGGACTCAATCCTTCTGCCTCTGTCTTGCATAAGTAGTTGAATGCCACCTCCTCTGAGTATGACCACTCATAAAAATGAATTTTATTTTTTTTAGTGGCTAACTGCATAAGAAATCCTAGCAGAATAGAAGCAAACAAAAATTACTTGTTTGGTTTATCCAGATGGACTTGGACCAAGGAGTTTGTATAGCCTTCTAAGAAATAATAACTAGCTTTTACTGTAATGAATCTCTTTGCACAGTGTAAACATCACAAATAGAAATTAAAAGTACAGTTTACCCTACAGCATAGGTTTGGGTGACACTTATAAAAGGCTATAAAGCATCTTAATTAAAGTTTTATAGGCTCATAATCATGTGTTATTTGAGATAAATATCATTGGCAATACCAGAGCTATGCAGAAGCTTAATATGCTCTTTAGGTATCTGGAAATACATGTAAAATAAATATTTTTCTAAGGAGGCCTTCTTTCCCCATCAAATAAGAAGTCCTGTTTAAAGGCAGGAATGCAGAATAGAAAAATCAGGAGGCCTGGTTTTTCTTTGTGCATTCCCTGTCATTTCTGAAAACCATCATGGAACAGATATGCTTTTTCTGTGAAAAAACTCCTTTTCAGATGGCTTCTTGGTGATTTGATGCAGAATAATTTTTTTAGTGTATAAATCTGCCTTCATAAACATCCTCATAAATATAACACAGAAAACAAACTGCTTGGAGGTCAGATTGCAGAAGAGGTTGACCTTGCACTTTTAGCAGTTCAGTATATGCTAGAGCTTAGATTTAGCAGGATTAAATTTTGCAAAGGTCCTGTGAGAAGTGTTTCTTGCAGAGTGGGAATGTCTGAAAGCCTACTACAGACTAATAGGAAGCAATGAGCACAAATGCTCAGGTGCAATTTACCCACAAATTTGGTGTTCATTAAAGGCAGAAGCTTAGCTAGTATGCAGAATAGGTGATGACTTGTAGTGGTTTAGATTTGCTAATTTCGTTTTCTTGGCCAGTGCACCAAATAAATATCATGGTTTTTAAAGCAGTAACTAAAAAATTACTAGAAAACTTACTTATTTCTTGCTGTGAGATGTGGATTAGAACAAGAGCAAAACAGGCTTAAAACTTAAAAGGAATAAAGAAAGTTTATTAACAAAACTACAAGAGTAAGAACACCAGAATAAAACCTCCAGAAAATCCCCTTTCTCCCCCACTACCCAACCATTCCCTTGTTCACATGATAACATAGAGACAAAAAAACCCTTGGTGTTTAAAACAGTCCCAGTTCTTGCTAGAGTCTTCTCATCAGTCTTTGTAGAGAAACAGAAGTCTTTTTCTTCTAATTTATAGAGTTTTTCACAAGAAAACTAATTTTCTTCATAGCTTTCTATTTCTCTGATGCCAGCCGCCTGGAAATCTGTCATCAGTCCTCTCCTCCCATTTCACATCACTCTGAGGTGTGTATGGGTCCATTAGTCTAGGGATGTAATTTTTAAGGACAAGTTATTCAAAGGCAAAAGTTCTCTTCATCTGTCTCTGTGAGCCTCCCTGGAAACAGAAGTTTTCTCTTTGCCTCTCAAGGCCCCAAATCTTCAACTATTACTTCTCCCCTCTGTTCCAGCACTTTACTGTATCACAATTACTCCACCTTTTGCTCAAAATCTACACTTCGAACACTCCATTCCTTCCAATATACTCTTTCATGAATTAAAGGAGTTTTTTCAGAACACTGTTGTCCATCTCCATAGCTTTAACAGAAAAATATTCCAGCTATTAAAGCATCTCATTATTCTCTCTTCCCCATCTAAAATGTAACTCTTCACTGTCTTTGATGGTTTTATGATGTCTTCTTCATGTTACCTCTCTCTCTCTGTCTCTCTCTCTGTCTCTCTCTCTTCCTTCTTTCTCTCTGGGAAAAAGGAGTGATCTGTAAGTCTCATCCAAATAGTAAATGAATTAAAGTCTTGGAAAGTTGGTTGCAAGTGTTCATGGTTTCAGTTCAGCAGCAGAAACTGCAAACCCAGGCTGGCTGGCTCTGTTTCACCCCCACCCCTGCCCTCTGCGGCCTAGTCCGGCCTGGAGGGGGGGAAGAGGCCGAGACGAAGCTCTGTTACCTCGTCAGAAGCCTGAAAACAAAGAGAACAAGAGAGCCCTGGCTTTACATTTTAAGGTGGTGTTCACAAGTTGATCTCACTTCTCAATGGTTAAAACCGCCGCCAATTCTCAGAAATGACCAATAATTGGTCACAAGAAAAAACTCCCATCAGTCTCTTGCAGCTTCAACTTCCTTCCAGCTCCTGAAACTATCTTAAAGGTAAAGTCAGCCCATTACATGACTTTAAAGACTAAACAGATACTTTGGCAGTACCTTTGCAATGAGCATCTTAATTCAAATTATATTTCATTCTGTATCACTAAAGCTCTAAGTTATATCCTTATTTCTGTCCAAACAAAGCCTCCACGATTAAAGTTAAAAAGTATTAAGCACCTTAATAAACAGGGATGAGTTTTTTTGTTTGTTTTTTTTTTTAGACATCTTGAGTTTGCTGAACTAGAGCTTCTGTGTCATTTTGGTAACTGAATTTGGGTATGTTTTGCAGAAAGGATATGACACCTGTGCTGCCTTAAAAGACAGGTGCCTCTTGTGTAGATGTACCCTTAGGAACGTGAGTTTACTTACAGATTTTACAGTAACATATAAAAAGAGGTGGTTTGTGGCGATGTGAAGAACTAAATACAAATATATGGTTTCTAGTGCAGGTGATACTTTTTATTCCAAAAGAATGAAAAGAATTTATTTCAAGCCTTATCACTATTACACTTGCTATAATATTAGGTCTGTAAATCCTAGGCTATTGTTTTAAATTGTTTACTTGTATGCATTGTCTGTTCAAATATGTATTGAAATGTGTGTCTGCTGCTAGCAGTCCTCAAGTTATTTTTGACTGTTCACTGTTACGAATACTCAGAATAGCAAATCAGAAAGCCAAAGCTTGTGCTCCTACCCAGAATTTTTACATTTTTTTATTTTATAATAGAGAAGCTCCTTTGTTTTTGCTTGAATGGTTACAGAGATGTCAAGGATAAGAGATCCAGTGCTGTTTACTTCTACTGTGTGTGATGATACAACTCTGGTGATTCCACACAGTATTAAGAAAAGAAACAATAGCTGCTAATCTAATACGTAAGAAGATATATGGCCACTTGCATTTTCTTTGTACAAGTTCATTACATTTTAATCTCAATATATAATTATCACATAGTGACTTTGTTTATTACTCCCTTTTTAATACTCTCTTAATTTGTTGGAATCTCTTTTATATTTCAATTTATTAATTTTATGCTCTCTCCAGCACACCTTTGGCTTTTGGAAGGGGAGCCTGAGGGATCTGTGAGCAAATTGAGGACTTTTGGCTATGAAGAGAAGGATGCAGGCCCTGCAGTACAGCAGCAGAGATCACTGCTCTGGCTGGCCCTGGGGTCTTGGTGTGCTCACTCCCATCTGCAGACTGAGTTATTGGTAGGAGAGCTCCTCACCCCATTTCAAACCGTTTTCTTTTGGCTGAAGGCACCTCCCAGCCAGCAGATCTGTGGACCAGCAGCTTCAAAGGTGTATGCTCAGGGAGGAATTCCTTCTGCTACAGCAGCATGTGCAGAGTCCAGCTTGATCTGGAGACTTTGAAACATTGCATTTCTCCTGCTTATGTCCAGCCACACTCGTGAAAGCACTTAATGCGTGCTTACTATTTCAGTGCCTGAATATCTCAAAGCAGTGAAAACCATGGTTGAGTACTCAGTTGAAACGGGCTCTCTGTGACCTGATTCTCAAATGTGCCGAGCGCTCGCTCGGGTGCCTGTGAGGTCAGCGAGCGCTTCTGGGCCTTCATTGCTTTGGAAATGGAGCTGAAATATGGTTATATGAACTTTGGTTCATGCTCATATGCGTGCAAAACCTTAGTTCTGTTTTTAAGGATGCAAGACAAGAAGAGAATCCATTTTGAGTCTCCAAGGAAAAAATCCATAAAGATGTTAAAAGGTAGACACTAGTTAGTGAACATTATTGAGTCCTCGAGTTTTTCTAAGTCCTTGTTTTGTTTTGTCTGCTTCTGCTTTCACAACAACTTTCTCCTTTCATCGGAACTGTGCAGTTTAAAGATTTTCATGCCTGATTGCTTTATACTTGACAGAAAGATCCTGAATACCACATGTGTGTTTGAAGTGGTGTTTCTTTGAACATCAGCTGATCTCTCAGGTTAGAGAAAGTAACCTGATTTTAAGAAAACTAGCACATAAATTGCATCTGAGCTGCTGGGACCTGCTGACACTGCAAAGATAGGTCTTAACAAAACTTTTATTTGGGCTACAACTCTTCTTGTACAGGATGTCAGATGGGTTCTTTATGTCTGCTCTTTCATTCTTTATTACTGAGGACCTTAGTAGGGAAGCGGGCTTTCTGCTTCTTCAGGAATTTGCAGACTGGCATTGCTTGTTCTTCATCTGCAGCAATAATCCTCTCTGTGTTGGGCTCAAATATGCAGAATTTACTGGGGAAACAAAGAATCTCCTTACTCAAAAATTTTTACTATTGGACCAAAGAAATCATTAGCAAAGAGCAGGACAACAAAAGCCCAGAGTGCACAAACGGCGAGGGAGCTCCGTGGTGCACAGGGTTTTGGGAACCGATACCAGATAATTTTTTAAGAGGTTTTATTTATTTAGTCTCGACTTGGCACCAGCTATTCTGTGTGTATGTACACTCTCAGCACTGTATGAACACACAGATGCTCCAGTATAGGTGAAGTAAATGCCCTTAGCATGAGTCATGCATGTGGGAATAGCAGTGAGTCTGAATGCACAGGCAGAGGTGATGGCAGCAATTATGCAAATATATGCACGTAAAAAGGAATGAGGGTACTGCAAAGTTACTTGTGCACAGGCTTAAATAAAGAGCATTTCAAGTCATACCTAGAATATTTTCTCTGTGTCTACGATTATGTTATTTCCATAGCAACTAATTATGCTATAAACCAAAGATCATGACTTCAGGTGACATGTGAGCAGAAGGAGATGAGCTATTAAGTATTGAAGATTTTTTTTTAATGCAAATTTCCTTATTTGTAAAGAAAAAAAAAAAAAAGAAAATGAAAAGACCAAACAAACAACAACCCAACCAATGCTGAAGTGAATATAAGTGAAATTGCTTGTGACTGGAATGTATTTCCAAAGTTTTGTTGAGGCATCAGTAAATATTTCAAGTAGTTGTAGGTACAACTGTGAATATCAACGGATTTTGGTATTAGCTGAGGAAATCTCTAGAATGTCTGTCTTCTCCTGTCTATGCAATCCAGGGCTCAACCTCTTTCCAACAACTATAACCTTTTACAGATACTGAAATTGCTAATAGACAAGCAGGGACCCTGGAAATAAAAGGGAAGGTCTGGGTTCTTAGGCATGTGGTAAGTTTGAGGTTGCGGTGAAGCGTACTATCTTCTGCTTCAGTTATTAAAAGCATTCCTATTTCTTTTGAAAACAAAATAGTCCAGAGATATCCTCAGCTTAAAGCCTAATGGTAATACTCTTTGAGCCGAAGGACCTGCAGTCCAGAGTAGAACTGATATTAATTGATTTACCTGTTTCTTAGGGGGCTGCTTTAACATGTCTGGCATTTGGTTTGGGAGCTGGCTTTATGGCTCCCCTCCTGACCCACGTGCTCCTTGCTTAAAGTCTTTGGTAACACGTGCAGACTCATTGCACCATGTGAATTTTTAGAAGAGAGCAGGATTTAGGGAGGAAACTTGTTGATTGCTGCTTGAATTGACCTTGAATGTTTCCAGGGATGGGCATTTATAACCTCTTTGGGCAACTTTCTCCAGTATTTCATCATCTCATTGTAATTTTTTTTCCTTATATATAGTCTGAATCTACCCTCTTTTAGTTTAAAAATATTACTCCTTATCCTATTGCTACAGGTCCTCATAAAAAGCCTTTCCCCATCTTTGTTTTAGCCCCATTTAGGTACTGAAAGGCTGCAGTGAGGTCTCCCTGGAGCCTTTTCTTCTCCAGGCTGAACAACCTGAACTCTTTCAGCCTCTCCCCTGTCTTAAAGCTTTTGTGGCTGTCCTGCAACCCACTCCCAACAGGTCCATGTCTTCTTTGAACTGAGGACTCCAGAGCTGGATGTACTGTTCCACATGGGCTCTCATCAGAGCAGAGGGGCAGAATCACCCCCCTGAACCTGCTTGCCATGCTGGCCAATATCCCCAAGTCCATCTGGGCGGGGCTGCTCTCAGTCTCTTCATCCCCATGCCTGTGCTGATATTGGAGCACCTGCCCCAACCCAGGTGCAGCACCTTGCACTTGGCCTTGTTAAACCTGATGAGGTTTCCATGGGCCCACTTTTGGAGCTTGTCCAGATCTCTTTGGATGGCATCCCATCCCCGAGGTGTGGTAACTGCACCACTCAGCTTGGTGACATCTGAGGGTGTGCTGTATCCCTCTGTGTCACTTAGGAAGACACTAAACAGTCCTGGGCAGGGTTGAAAACCTGTGGCAGCGTGAGGCTGTCAGGTTAAAAATCATATTCTCACTCCCTTTGCTTTGCTTTTTTAGTCATTTCTGTTCATGAAAAATTAATATACAAAAGCAAACGAATCAGACTCCATCACAAGGCTTTTTTTCCTCCTAGCTGAAACAGCCAGCTTGGCCCTGGACTTTGGTTCACCCTCTAGTCAGAAGAGATAATATTTCTCTTAGGCTTTTGGAAGAGGTACAATTTTTATAAAAACTGCATCACTGAATCAAACATAACCAAACAGTAGTTTGTGCAAAGAGTGCACTGGTGAGGAAACAACGGATTTCTTTCCAGGCATGTTGCTGAAGAAAAAGATAGGCAGGGCCAGACAGGTTTGATTAACACTTTTCTGTGGCGATCTCTGTATGTACATGAAATTAAAAAGTTGAGCATTTGGAGTTTATTCATCAGTTGATCATCCTTAGCTGACTTTGTGTGAAGCAAGTTAGTAACTCACAAAAAGATCTCGCTCTTGTAGTAATGTTTGACCTTAGTTGTTCACTAAAGCTGCTGAGAATGAACTGTCACTTGTCATGTGCATGCCTTTGCACACCCCTGTGTTGTAGAACCGGAGCAGTTGACACATCCATAGCCTGTTTTATATAGTGTATTTCACTAATATCTTCTACCAGGGTTCCTTAAAATTTTATTTCATGGATCACGTCTTAACAAAGTCTCCTGAGGTTAATTCGAAGTGGGTTGTTTCATTAGGAGGATGGAACAGGTATACAGAATTTTGAAGACAGTGACAAGAAACATTAGTAGGGGGAAAACCAGTGCAACTATTAAAGGACTTATGAGACTAAATCTGAGGTGAATTAGTGCTGCATTTTGTGTGAGCTGAAGGCTGGTGGTTGTTATGAGTGTTAAATCAGGAAAGAAGAAGAGAAAGAATAATAAGGGAGGTGGGAGTGTGCTGTGGGTTCTATAGAGGCTGTAGCTCAGGGTGAGGTGCAAAGCATGGTCTGAACAAGTAGCTGTGTGTCTTCAGGTGAAAGCCGAAGCTGAGAAAGGGTGTGAGGGATAAGACAGTTAAGAGATCTGCCCCTGATGCCCAAACCTTTTACAGTTTTTTGCCTGGAGTTCACCTGATGTCATTAGAGTGAGACTGCTGCCTCTTCTTTTTCAGGGCCAGGGTTTTGGCTGGAGATAGTGAAGGGTTACCAGCCCTTCACTCAAAGTGGCAGGGACAGAGTTGTTATAACCTGAATGGTAGCGTGCCACCAGAATCAATACAAATTGAACCTCTGCTGGGGAGACTGCACAGTGCTTGCTTTCTTGTGTAGAGGAATCAATATGAATTGGCCACAGGATGGGAATATAGAGATGCAGCTGGGGAGAGAAAAAATAGATGTTAAGCAGAGGTGAACAGAGGTCACTAGGTCCACACTGGGATTTTAGGCTCAGTCATTAACAAAAGTTTAGTGAAAGCTCTAATTTACCTTTGGGTCACCCTTTAGACACAGCGGCCCAGTGATGCAATGCTTCCAAGGCTTATTCTTCATTCATTTAACAAAGTTCATTCGTAACAATTACTGTATTGTTAAACAGCTTAAATGTCAGTGTGGGTCTCAGCATGCCCCTTCCATTCACTTTACACCAGGGATGGGCAAGAGCAGAGTACAACAGCCCTTCTCCTTTTGTTGATTTCCCCCAGTTCCCATGCAGGACATCATTCCCCCATGTAAGCATGTCACCCAAGCTCCAGTTAACCTGTTGGTGCAACATTGCTGTCTCAAGGATCTCCCGTTTAGGCTAGTGATTCTGACTGGGTTTCCTGGTGTGGAAGATTTAATAAAAGAATGACTGTAATGTCTGTATCCCAAATGACTCTGTTTCTAATTAGCTGTTGGTATTGTTATGAGAAAGAACGGCAACTATTTGAGAACTGCATTTTACACTAAAGTGCCTTTAAAAAGTTGTCATTTCCATGAGGCGTGCTACAGAATGATGGTGAAAAGAGGCTGGAGAAAAAGTATCCTTTATTGTTAGGACCTCAGCCTTCCTCAAGCATTTTCTGCATCTGTCTGAAATATATCCCCCGTGTTTTGATGTTTATTACATTTAATTTAAAACAAACAATTAGAAACTTTCTTTACCTTAGATCTTGGCTTTATTAATGATTCCACACATATTAAGGACTTCATTCTCTTAAGAACTGTTGATTTCTTGCCTTCAGGAAAGGTGAAAGCAAGTGGTTTCTACCCCTTTTCTTATCCAGATAGCAATGAGCTGCCTTTGGGTTTCAGTTGTCTAGTTTTCAGTAAATATGCCTATTTCTCCACTGTTAAATGCGGTACCATGGGCACCCTTGTTAAATAACAGTTATCTGACTTGTCACTGTTTCAGCATAATTTGTGTGCTCAGCTATACCCAGTGTTTCTTCCACCATTTAATATAATGCTCTGTGCACAGGCATTTTTGTGTACTGACAGAAACTGTAGAAAATATTAGGATAATTTTGGGGTTTCTATTACCAAACTGGTCTAGTTGTAATACAGGTGAGGAGAAAAGTTGGAGGCAGAACTGTTTGATATCACAGGAAAAATTAATAGTATATTGGGAACTCTGACCAAGAACAGATCTGTTTCCATTGGACCGTCTTTATGTGCTAGGGAAGGACTCCTTTAAGGAGGTGTGCAGGAAAGGGAGGGGAGTAGAAAACTCTGATTTTAGAGGCAAGGAAATCAAAAAGTGGCAAAACTGTAAGTCATCAAAGTTACTGAAACAGATGGTTCAGGAGTTATTACCTTTGTGTTTTGTGCTCAGGTTCTTTCTCTCTAAAGCTTGCACCAGCTATGGTCAGTGTATTTATAGTTTGTGGAGGAAATGAAGAGAAATAATTAGAATCTAAGTTTGCAGTTTGTAAATTAACAGAATTAGAGGGTGGTTTGCAGGGGCGAACTGCTCAGGCTATGTGCAAAACCAGCTCATTTTCCTTTTATTAATTTGTTGTTTAATTAATTGATGCCCATGTCTCTTGATTTACGCTGAGACTGGCTAGATGCTTCATGAAGGAAACCTGTTTTCATCTCGATTAATTCTCTGCTGGGCAGGCCTTTTAAAAAAATGTTAGTCAGCCGTCTTTTGACTTTGCTCTAGTAGGTTACAGTCGAAATCAAAGGGCAGACAGAGGAGGAAGGCAGAGAGGAGGCAGACAGATAAGGAGGCGGCACATACGGAGACAAGTGAGTTACTTGCACAGGGAATTTGGGGCAAAGATGGTAAATGAGTCTTGCTTTCCTGAGTGTTAATACTGTAATTGCCACGGTTTCAGTAAGATTTTTCCTTCCTGAAAAAGTTGCGTGTGGCACATTTTCAACTCCTTACTGCCTGTGGGAGCTGTCAGGTTTTAGGGAAGCGCTCCCCAGCGTATGGAGCTTGATGCCGATCAGTGCGTTCTGACAGGGGGACAAATGAGCTGGCCATACGTTGTGCTGAGCGATGATTCCGTGGGACTGAGCGAATTAGGAACATCCCGGTGATGGATCTGCAGCGGAACAAACGAGCCTTCCGGCAAGGGAGGCCTGTCCTGACCCCGCTCCCCGCGGAGCATCCCCAGCGCTTTTGCGTACGAAACCTTCACAGCATTTACTTATTCCCGTTCCTTTCGGCAGCGCCGCCTGTGTATCCGGGCAGCCCCGCAAAAGCCACCCAGGTTTGGGCTCCGCGAGGTGTCCCCGTGCTGAGAGTTTCGGGGCGGGGGGGCCGAGCGGCCCCGGGCGGGGCTGTGAGGGCGG